>NW_010199577.1:8044-27965 GCF_000695765.1 Mesitornis unicolor
GGAATTCAAAAGTCCAACAAACTTTAAACATGACCTGCAGCTTCAGTGAGGTACAGCTCTGGCAACAACAGTAGACTTAGCACCATATTAGCTTATGCTTCAGTTATATTTAGCTCTATTAAGTACTTAATTATCACCTGAAAACAGTGAGAATTGAAAGTAGATAGCTAGATAAGTAGATACTGCTTTGGAAAAGATCAAGGGATGTACAGCAGTAAAAGTGTGTTCCATAGCCCTTAACTGAAAAAGGCATCAAGGGAGTTTCTCAGGTACTAAAACATACAGTCATTGCACTCAGACTGAAGTAAAATAGACACATATAATCCAGAAGGAGCTAAACTCTTGTATTTTTCAAGAACTTCACCTCACCTCCTGTACAGTTCCTGCTCTGCAGCAGAAGATTTCTGACCAGGGTCACTTGCTGGTGGCTGGATTCCTAGAAAGAACAGAAACCTGTGACAACCATAATACAAAACACAGTCATTCACCACATCATAAGTTAACTGGGAAGTGGAGAGTACTTCATGTGTGTTTCATGTGTGTTAGCTCATTAAGAGAAAAAAAAATATACTTATAAAAGTATCAAGAAACTTCAATTCAAGAGATGCAGCTCGAATTCATGAAACAGGCACTGACAGCACCGTCTTTAACAGGCACACTGAACAAGGCATGCTTCAAAAATTTCTCGATAAGGTTGTTAACACCTCAAGCCCCTGGTTTATTGTGAAACCATAACATGGTTTTAGCCCTACTTTCCATTTCCATCCTGTAGTTCCATTAAATCTTCCCATTGATCTTCTATCCTGGTTTTCCCAGTAATTACAAGGGATCCCACAAGTGGAAATGAAATTAGTTGATTGAATTTAGGCCATCCATAAGGCTGAATCCACTTTCATGAAACATGTAGGCTAACAGCAACCAAATCCTTAACAGTGAAGGCCTGATTCCCTAACTTCATGTTAGCCTGGATGCCTTAAACAAATCCACACCGATAAAGCAATACAGCAATAAAGTATATCTGAGAACCAGAGAAACCAAGTAGTTTTCTGTAAAGAAAGGCAAGTTCAAATCATGTTAGTCTGGATACCTTAAACAAATCCACACCGATAACATACAGCAATAAAGTATATCTGAGAACCAGAGAAACCAAGTAGTTTTCTGTAAAGAAAGGCAAGTTCAAAAACCAAGTTCTCACCATCTGCTTGGCAAGCTGTGCTTAGTCCGTCTGTCCTTCCCTATCTCCAAAGGCCAAAAAGCAGCATTTCCCCACCCAGCCACAATACTCCCTGTTATAGGGCCGTAACATCCCAGGCATTCAATTATGCTGATATCTATGCACATGAACTTGTTACAGACCAATCAAAGATCTCTGCTTACAACAAGGTGGTCTTGAAAAGGTGCAGGTTTAACGCAGAACACCCAGTGGCAGCACTACTGAGATGTGAGCCAAAACAGCCAGCAGACCTGAGAGGGAGAGTACCTGTCGGAGACCTGGGTTTCCCTTCTGCAGCTGAAGATGGAGCAGAGCCATTGGATGAAGGTGGTAATCTCTGGCTGTCCCTTTTACCGTGAGGAGATTCTTTCATTCGATTCACTACATCTTCCGAGAGCTGAAACACACACACACGGGAACAAAATTAACGAAGCTGCCTCTTACTGTATACACATGGCCCTACGACAGCTCCCAAGGGGCCCCCACCTATATCCCACAAAGAGAAATTAGGCAAGAATGACTTTACCTCTGTCAAACACTTTAAAAAGGAGATTGGGACAATCTTAGTTAACTTTTGTCAAATGACTAGTCAAAATGGGATGAAAAATAAGTAACTGCAGCAAAACTCATTCTGCAAGCTCATTTCAGACAAACCTTAGGGGGAAACAAGATAAAAGTATGAAGAAGTAGCAGTAGTTACTATTATGGTAGTAATAAAAAAGATTAAATAACCAAAGGAGAGAAATCTTGATGGGGGGGGGGGTGAAGTGGTCCTTAATGATACCAGCACCACCACTCTCTAGGGTTTGTTTTCACAACACATACATGAAAATGTCCGATCAAAGTTCAAGAAGCAGCTTCCCACTGCCACTCCTAGAAACGTCCCTAATCCTCCCTAATCCCCACAACCTCTTATCTGCCCGAATGTTCAGACAGCGGGGCTCTCTCTGCCGAGGCTCTCGGTATCACTAATAAGGGCAGAAGCGTCTCCTCTTGGATGCCCTCAGAGCCAGGCAGTGCCTGTAGCATCAAACTGCTTGCAAAGCACAAGGCAGGGGCAAGATGGGGTCATTAAGCAGAGAGGAGGGAAAGACGGTTGAGAGCAGAGTTTGGAAGGGGAGATAAAGGGCTGGTGTGTCATCACTGAACAAAAGGCAAGCTCAGGCACTCAGTCCTCTTTCCCACTGCTCTCCAGTGACCCCATCGCCTCTCTAACCTTCCAGTTTCCTTCAGCCTTCCAGTTTTTCCTCCCCTTCTCCTTGCTGGTTTTCCCCACTCGCCCCTTTCACCCTGTATCATATTCCCTGCCGTCCTCTCCCCCTCCAGCAGGGCCTTCCCCAGCCCAGGTCCCAGCCCCCGCAGCGTCTCCCTGCCTCCATCACCCGGCCCCGGAGCGCCCTCGGGCCGCCTCACCCTGATGCCCTGCAGCACCCGGACTTGCTCTCGCTCATCCAGCCCGAAGGAGACCTTCCTGCCGCCGAGGCTGCTCTCGCTGCCCCCCATGCCGGCGGGGCGGGCGCTGGGGACACCGCGCCCCCCGCTCACACCGGGCTGCCGCTGCGATGAGCGCCTCTTCCCTTCCGCCGCCTGTCAACAAACCCACACCTCATTGGCCAGCGACTTCGGGACGGCCAATAGCGCAGCGCGGTGCTGGCAGCGAGTCGCGGTGCACGCTGGGGGCTGTAGTCGCTGGCTGAGGCTGCGCGGGCGTCCAGAGCCGTCCCGGGGAGAGCGAGGCGGCCCTCCTTACCCGCCACCCATGGCGGCATCGAAGCGTCTCCGGGCTCGAGTTGTAGCCCTCGGCCTTGCTAGGCTTTCTCCTCCCCTCCTGTCGACCTCCACAGCTTCGTTTCCAACGCAGGATCAAACCATACCATAAACTTCCACTGCCACACAGCTGGCATACAGGGTTCCTTTACCGGATCAAAATTACAGAAGGAAGAAAACCAAACCACGTGTAATCACACAGAAAATAAGCCAGGAAGGCACGAAGTCTATCTCCTAACTACAGGATCGAGGAACAACCCAGGTGTTGTCCATGAAGGAGGATTCCTTGTCCAAGGCCATTCCCCCTCAGCAGCACAGAGGCAAAGCAGCCCCAAGGGAGGGCATCACCCTCACCCCAACCAAGAACCCAGCCATCTGCTGTCCCAGTAACAGCCTCCAAGAACAAAAAATTCATTTCTGATGAAGAGACATTGTATTATTCTCTTATTACCTGCCAGGTTTGTTCAGAGCTTTAAAAAAAAATCTGAACATTATTTTTCTCCATAGTACAAATCATTTGAGAAAAAAGTATGACCAGTTATGCCAAACTTAATTTTATTGATTTATTTTACAAACAAAAATATACATTTATTTTATATTTTCTCTCTTTGCACACACAGAGAACACACTTCTGCTCAAGGACCATGGTGAATATGGCCCACAGCATTATATGTACATAAATACACCAGGAGGGAGGTCAGTCCATGAGCTAGCACAGAAGCTCCTCAGCAGCAGAACATGGGACACTCCAGAAACGCTGGAGTCCTGCCAGCAAAAGACAGGATGAACACATCAACCAGCTGCACAGGTGATCCTCCAGCACTGAACTCAGCCAATGAAAAGGCAAATTCATTACCTGCTCTTCACACCCCCAAGGAGGGCAGGTAAGTCCGCTCGATTTTGTTGAGTCATCCATTCCTTGGGATGGAAAAGCAGCTGCTCCTTTATTTCTGAACTGCTTCAAGACCTTCACATCTCTTAGCTCTGTCCAGGGCTCACCAACTGCAGGGAAGCTGTGCAGGTTTCCCCACACTTTGACAGCAGCTCAGGATCAGCGTTGTGAGCAGCAGCAGGGTCATTCAGGCATCACATCATCCATCCCTTTCAGAGTGAGCAAGCGTGGCTCAGGCCAGTTCACAGCGAGTGATGGGAGGCACTTCCCTAACACAGCAAGGGCTGGCTTGGCCAGCTGCTTGTCCAGCTCTTACAGAGTCATTGCATGGAGGGGAAATGCAAAAGGCCATTGACCCACATGAGAAAATTCAGCTCTTGCACATGGACAAACAGAACGATTTTTTCCTCAAAAGAAATTAAAAAAAAAAGGGAGGGGGGGGTGTTTGTTTTCAAGGTGTCAGTGCTACTTAGAGGCCTGCAGAGCAGAGTCCACGGGCAGACAGAGGCTGCATGGCTCATTAACAGTACAAGATAAGCAAAGGGCCTGCATAGTTTTGGCAACCAATATGAACTTTCTCTATGGTGGGAATACCTGGCAGTGAATGCTTTCCCCTACCTGTTCATGATCCAAACCACTATGTGTTTGTTTTCAAGGTGTCAGTGCTACTTAGAGGCCTGCAGAGCAGAGTCCACGGGCAGACAGAGGCTGCATGGCTCATTAACAGTACAAGATAAGCAAAGGGCCTGCATAGTTTTGGCAACCAATATGAACTTTCTCTATGGTGGGAATACCTGGCAGTGAATGCTTTCCCCTACCTGTTCATGATCCAAACCACTATCTCCACAATGCATCCTGCACAATGATTTCCCAGAAACTCTTATGTCAATATTTTTTAGGAAAAGCCGTGAGTTGGGGCAAGAGATTCACACAGTCCTTAAACATTTCAAATTCCCTCTTTATAAGATCTCTAATGGAAAGTTGCTATTGCTTATAGCAGATCTCCACCTACCTGAAGGATTCAGGTAGGAAAGCACCCCCAAAGCTAGAGAAAGACACCTCTTCATCCTTGGAGAGCACAGTATGTGCCAGAAACCAGCCTGATGCAGCTGTTTTCAGTCTCTGGATCAGAACAAGATCAGACAAGAGAGTCTCCTTTTCCAGCATGGAAGAGCTTAAGTTCCAGATAATCTTTCTGTGAACCACACTCCACATGCACATAAGTATTGTCAACCTATCAAGCCATAAAACCTATTCAAGCCAGCAGAAATCTGAGGATCTGAACTGCAACATAAGAGAAGGACACTGCTGGAGAAACACATCCATCTCCCACTCGCCTCCCAGCTTCAAACACCAGCTAGCTTGGTTCTAGCAGATCTATGGTATTTGAGTTTCCAGTCACTAAATACTGACAGCTCAGACTTATCATGGGCTTTCTGCTCTGCCTCAAGCACCTGAACATCTCTGGAGCCTTCATCTGCAGAGTCAGCTTCCTCCTTCACAGCACTTCATGACCCTGCCAGAGCCAAGAACGAGGGTGCAGTTGGAAAATGCACCTACCTCACAGGTCCTATTCTTGAAACTCAGCGCTGATGCAGTCTTGTTATTCAGATTTTCTAGTACAGCCTCCACAGACTGTTTCACAGCTACTTCAGCTCAGGTAGACAGCAGCACTGTCTGTCCATCTGCCTCCCTGCTGTTCAGTCAGTTCACATCCATGCTGCTAGCTATGAGCCCCCTAAAATGCTCCCAGGGCACAAAGAACAGTTCATTCCTCTTCACACTGCTCTTCTCCTTTCAACACACTCGGAACACTTCTTTTAACCCTTAGCAACTACAATTCATGGTTTTCATCACTATTAGCTGAAACCAGAAATGAGTCCAGCGGACCAGTTCCCCTCTTCAGACACTGCTATCACCACCTATGCTGTTGCATTATGACAAGACCCAGGCAACCATGCTGCTCAAAACAGCCCAGGAAAACCATCCCTGGTTTCAACCACCAAACTCTCTCTATATAAATAGAATACAGCAGTCAAATCAACACACTCATCCCTAAATGCCACTCTCCTAGTTGGCAGATAAGCGCTTTCAGTAATTGAAAAGGAAAAGGTGGCAGACAGGCCTGTCTTCTGGGTCATATTCCCATCTGGAACACAGAGGATCAGGAAGGTTCAGTATTTATAGGTTTATGAACAAAACTGTTCTACATCATTCACAGGTAGCAATAGAAAGTGTTCTTTCCAGGCTGCCAACTTAGTTCCACAATAGGTTTCAGAAATCCTAAGGAAGAGAGGAAAGCCACGGCAGACAGCCAACGCCAGATTTCCAATGGACATCCCAACAGCTGTGGTACCAGGGAGTCTGGAAGGAAAGGAACGAGGCATTGTGTGAAGCGGGCAGCTCTGCCTTAGGCATTGATGGCTTTCCAGCGGTCACTGTCCACGCTGTTGATGCTGCCCACGTGATAGGGCATAGAGGCCACATCATCCAGGTAGGCTGTGGTGTCAATCTGAGTGCTCGAGTAGAAGCCAGAATCCATCCCTTCCTTCTTGGCAACTGCATAAGGGTGGGGTAGGTGCACATCCACGTCCTCAGGTTCATCCACCTGACACTTGTAGGAGAAGAGGATCTTCGGTTCAGACCTGGAGTGATTAAAGATTTAAAAATACACGCTTAAGCAATGTAGTATCGCAACCACACATCCTTAACTGGGACTCAGCAGCACTAAGAAATTGTGTACTCAGACAAAAAACTCTTCACACTAGCTGTCAGTCCTGAAATATATCAGCAGTTTTCATCCCTAATTCCATTCCTTCCTTCCAATTTCAGAAGGCAGAAGAGTCACATTTTGATATTTTAGGAGTACTCCGAGTTCTTAGTTATTTTAAAGCCTTCTGTTTTTTGCTTTCAGACAACAAAAGCTAAAGCCTACAATGAACACTTGGCTTTTCCTACCAAGATGCATCTCCTCCGAGCGGCCACGCGGTGGCAACCCCGACCCAGGAATCTCTCCCGAGTGTTTTTTTTCTGGTGACTCCTGGGCCCACTGGAGAAGAGTCCTCGGTCAGAGTTACCCAACTCCTGGACACTTTCTACAAGCCTACCTCAAAACCCACCCAGGAGACCATTTAACCTTTCAGAACCCAATCTCTCCAGCAGACAAACTTTGTACTAATAGGATGCAGACACAGAACAAGTGATCTTTAAAATAGTTTGAGAGGAATACAGCTACCAGCTCTGCTTTGCATACAAAGGAGTCTTGGAGAGAAGTGAGCAGCCCTAGGTCACAAAATAAAAGCTTCAAGGGCAGAAATTAAAAACTGGTTCCCTAACTGGCACTCGTCACTGCCTCTATTCTTCAGATGGGGAGAACTTGAGTGCAAAACAATTAAATGGCAATATATACCCTCTAAACTCCTGTTTCTGGCTACTCACCCAAAGAAACCTTTCAGGAAAAGGTGCAAAGAAGCTGAAGTAAAGGAACGTGGTAGCATCAACACAGCTGCCAACAGCAAAAGAGAACATAAGGGAGTTTAGTACTCAAACAATACAGCTGGATAACACCAGTCACATACCCCCAGAATGATCCAATTTCCCTCCACCGTGTTCAAGCAGAGGACAAGAAAAGTCTTGTGCTAAACAAATTCAAACTGATGTAAAGTAACAGACATTGCCATCAACACGTGTCCCAGCTCCTTCCTCAGAGAGGACCACACCAAGATACAAGATCTGACCAAGAGTCTCAGTGCTTCCAATTTTTACTCACAGAAGTGACATAGACCCCTGCAAAACAAGACTCCAGATATGAATAAGGGTATCTCCATGCTATTTCTAGCAAACAGATCGTTACCTCCCTTATTATCCATGAAATATAAGTCAATGGTCAGGCATCAGTGGATTAGAACTATCAGTCACCACCTCAAGATGACCATCACAGACCTCTGCACTGTGAGTTTCCTGATCACTTTGAGGTCTTCTGGTGCAAACCAGAACCAACAGCTTTATTTCTTCTTGAGAACACAGCACAAGTTTGCTTTCTTGGGAGAGACAATGTTGAAGGACACGCAAATGCAACACGAGAAACCAGGCTGCACATCCTCCCCAGCATACATACCACAGTCCCTCTATGATATCCACGCAGAGCAGGGCACTGCCCAGGCCCTGCACCAGGTTTAGCAGTGCTAGGATTCCAGCATAAACATAAAAACTCTTCCTGGCTGTGGGAAAGACACAGACACATATTAAGCTCAACCTCATAAGCAAGAGTTCAGTGCAATTCTGTCTGATGGAGATGGCAAACCCAACAGGAGCATCTCACCATCTTGTTTAAGAACTGAAGATTTAAGACTGAATTTTCCTGTCCCATGCTGGCAGGATTGACAGAGGCATAGTGGACTTATGGGTTTTTATGGGATATAGTCATAGCAACACATGCAAAGATTTTATAGGCAAGCATCTGGAACCAATGTCAGTCATATAACTGAATATAAGAAAAACAAGATCATGTAACAGCACTAACAAAACTGCTTAGGAGAGCTGGACAGGAGCAGCAGGGTAATGCTGGACACTGGGCAGGTGTGGCCCAGGACCTCTTGCTTGGGACACGTTCCCCACATATTCACTCCCTCAGGGCACCCACACAGAGATGCCAACACTGCTTAGAGAGAGAAGAGCCCAGTGCAAATGCCTTAGTGACAACTTCTCTCCCTATTCAAGAACTGCAGACATTCTGCAACAAAACGAAAAACCAGAGCAGCATCTTAATAAAGTAAATTCCCAGATAAAAATTATTAAGCTGCTCCTAATAAGCCTTTCTTTCCCAGGAGATGACCAGCCTGTACACTTTAACAACATACATGCATTTCAAAGGAAGCTATTATTAAGAAGCCACTTCTTACATCTCTGCAGATTACATATTTACAGTACATCTGTATCATTAACTGAGCAGTAGGTCTTGTTTTCTTAATGCTACTGAAGTAGCAATGTAATTGCTCTTACTCTGCTCTTCAAAAGGCACAATGTGTATCTCTACCCTGAGACCACAGGTTGTATCTGCAGTGAAACCAAGCACAGGAATCTATCACTTCCTCCTGTGTTTTATCCCAGCACTGTCTCCATCTATACTATGGAACACACCAGTCACACACCAGTCACTTACAGGGCAAGGAAATCCGGTCTTTCAGAGGAGTTTTTGGAAGAATCACCACCAAGGAATAGACCTGTTGAGACAAAGAACAAAGCGTTTTATAGCTGCTTGGCAGCTGAACTCAACAATCCCTGCCGGGATAGTGTGAGGTGGCACACACTCCCTAAGTATCCCATGACAGAAGCACAGATCCCTCAGTACTAAACCCAGTGCAGATGTGAAGGCCCCACACCTCACCCATATCAGTACACAAAGGCTGGTCACTGAGGAACAGCAGAGTGAAGAACATCTAAGTTCAGCTGCCACAGCTTACATCACTGCCACCACATCTTTATTGCTTCAGCTTCAATGCTGCTTTGTATGAGACAGAGGGGGACCAGGGCCACCTCACACACAAATCATCCTCCTTGCCCCATTCAGAAAATGCAACGAAGCTATCAGAGTGTGTAACTCATGCTCAGTACTTACTAAAAAGAAGAAACAGGAGCTAGCAAGCCAAAAGTGTCTTCCTCCATGGCCATAGATGTTGAAGTCTTCTGCTGAGAGGTGGGCATCAGGGTACAGGATTTCCAGGGTGCCCTAGGAAAGAAGTAGCACCAACACAATTCTACTGTAGGCAGCATCCTCACTAGAACAGGTGTCTGGACAAAGGAGATTGTGTTTAAAGAAATTCAGAGAACAGCCATCCCTGCCATCTAAGACCCAACCATTGCTCTGCTTCGACCAAGTTAAGCTCACACAGAAGAAGAAACCAAAGACAAGAAGTTAGAGGGGGAAAAAGTGGCAGGAATCTGCATTTGAAGGAAACTGGCATCAATGACATTCCAGAGGAGAGGCTGAATGAAGAGATGCGGGATGCAAGCAGTTGTCCATCTGAAATACTGATTGTTCTATTTCCATCTCTAAATTAAGACCGTTCCTGCTGAATATAAAAACCTACACTTGTGTAAGTTAGAAAAGGACACTGCCTCATTCACTTGAATTCCTGAAAAATGGTACGAACAGATGTTACCATACAGACAGTGGAAAGAGAAAAGCGCTTGTAAGCACCACTGAACCCAGATATAGCTCAAACACTTGATATTTAATGAGACTCCTCCAGTGTTACCATGTGGTAACGATCAGCTCACTGCCTCCACAAGCAAGAGCCTCGTCACGGAACAAAGACCTGTGTGTTATTCTGTTGCTGTCCTAAGCACAGAGACACAGAGCTGACCACTTCCATACCGAGGAGAATAAACCCAGACACACATTGCATTGTTCAGAGAGATGGAGACACAGCTGTGAACTGAGCTAGCAAGCCAGCTGCTCATCTGAAGGGAAGGAGGAGCTCTCAGATTCAGGAGACAAGGCCCAGTGCACTGCCCTTACCTGTACTTCTGTCTCTAGTACACCCACCTGCGTGACAGAATACGCCAGAGACAGCACCGTAGTGATTGCCAGAACACGTTTCACACTTGACTTGCTCTCCAGGTGGCCTGGAATAAAAGAATACAGAAGTGACTCAGGATGCGATCCCAGCCCTGGTAAAAATCAGTTCTCTCCAAAACCAATACAGGAAAACACTTATATTTCCAGTGACCTTCAATGGAAGGTTAAAGCTCACTCAACAGCTAGAAACTGCTTCCCTGTTTGGAGAGTTGAACCTTTCACAGACAAAATAATACTTACAAAACACTAAGTTTTAACTTGCTTTCCTCCTGCCCACACTAATTTATAGAAAACTAAGTCCTTCTGCTGGAGTTACCAAAAAATAGAAGGTAGGAATTACTCCAGTGCCACATACACTGAGATACTGTAAAGTTTCTACTCAGGAAGAAAACGTTGATTGGAGACTGGGTAAGAGCAGGGGAGAAGGGCTTACATAATTTAGAGATCTCTTCACTGGAATATGTTGGAGCAATTTCCAGAAGCTCCTTCCAACTTAAATTATTCTATGAGCCCTCAAAAGATGAGAGAACGAGTGCTCAGATGTTCCACCGGCAGATGCAAGAGTGACACCCACCTCTCTCCTCTAAACCAACCAAGAAGGGGACTGAGGAGCCCCAAAGGAACCATCTTAAGTTCAACAGTGTTGAAGCAAAGATCAGGCAGTTGATCTTTACATAAGTCATCTTCACCCAAGCCATACACTCCTTTGCCAGAGGACACTTTCACACCACACAGGACAAACAAAGCACATATAAATCCTGAAACTGCACAAGCCATAGATCCTCAAATACAACCAGGCTTTCAGCTATTTCTAACTAAAACTGCCCAATTTGTCCTTTGCCTTTATTTTAGAGCTCTTTCACTTTATAGAATCAGCATCTCTAAAAACTTACAGATGCATCCCCAGTGGAAAGAAAGTGGAGAAATTCAAAGCATTCAAAAACTCCTGACACGTACCAAAGGCAAGGCCTAGAATCACCACACTCAGCTCAATCGCCAGAAGGAAGAACCTTGTGATCTCCCACAGGATCTGCGGGATAACAGAAACCAGACAAACATGATTAGATGGAGCCAGCAACCAGCTGGAAGTTAATACCGCGAAACTCCACTCTCTGCTCCAGGGGATGGCAGCTTCTGAATGGAGCAGGTCATCTCCACAGCCTTGCTCATGCTTTGCAGGGATGCTCATTATATGCTTGTTTCAATCTCTGTCTGTGGCTGTGAAACAGCACAGCTGTGTGGGAGCGAGCAAATAGCACGTCTACGGAGAGAGGAAGTGGCCATGGTTTGCCACACTTGATCTGTCACTGGTCTTGGATGTGTTCTTCCTGCTGTACTCCCAAGGAGCACAAACCCAAGGAGACCTTAAAAGTATAACATTAACAGGGCCAGCTGTTAAAGCTGTAGATTCTGCAGTAGTTGACTGAATAAATTCAGTCTTCTGCACTCCTCCAAAGCTCCTGGTCCCTACACTTACAGCATATTCAACTCTAAAGCCCTCCCACTTCCAGCTTATTTTCATTCCATGTTTTATTTGGTCAAACAAGACCAAAAACATAGCAGATAAAGCACTTTTCTAGGTCACCGTGCAAAAAATCAGTGCCAAACCTAGAAAAAGAGCTCAGATTGTGGCTTACTAATCCTCGTCCTCTGAATAAGCTGAAGAAAAGCATTTTCTCCCCTCCTCTCCATTGTTCAAGTCCTGGACCTCCATCTATTCCAAGGTGAACGAAGTGCTACAAACATCCAGCCACCCACAGGCAGCAGTGCACTGCAGTGCTTTGAGAGGTAACATTAAGGGAACAGCAAAAGAACCACACTGATCCCAAAGAATAAAGTCAAAGACCTGTACTCTGCGAGCAGCTCTTCTTCCTCTAAGAGGAGGAAGATATTGTTTTAGGTAATATCTTGCTACGAGTGAAACGACTACAAAGGAACAGCACGTACACAGCTATTTCCTGTTTGCTAAGGGTTCACCCTGTGCTCAGAGTGGCTGCAAGGACGTTCAGATACCAGTCCAAAATGGAATTTGATTTTATTTGCTTTCAATACAAAAGAATCTGATCTTTTTCAAAGAGCTACTCAAATACTGCAAGAGTAACAAAGGCCAGGTCTTGCCTATCCACTAAAGGTACTCAAATGCTTAGCTCTTGCAAAGCAGAGTTGTTCCATCCCTGCAACAGGAAAGTTTTGCTGCCACTATTTGTGTGTCTCTTTTAGGAAGTCCATTGTTTTACAGCCCTGATGTTGTGACCATTTAGATACAGCTATCAGAACAGGATTCCACAGCACACATAGCTACGAGTACTGCAAAAAACCCACATGATTCTTTTATATACACAAAAAGAGAAGCTGGAACAGATCGCTATGATCAGAACTGCATGAAGCAGAACCTCCAAAGTCAGTGTTGTACCTACCTTGTCAGCAACCGTGGCAGCATCAGAGGCACTCACAGTCATGGAGACAACAGCACGGGCAATACCAACTAAAGCCACCACAAATACCTACACAAAAAGATACCAAACGTGAGCTTATGTCAAAATGCATACAAGCAGTAATGACCCAGAACCTTTTTGGAATACTATTTCCAGTTTTCAACCCTGGTAACGTGTACTAAGAATTTCCTGTAGCAGCTTACAGTTAATTTCCCAAATAGAACTCCTGAAGCCTGTTAGATGTGCGAGTACTGGCTTAGAATTCAGGAAGGACCAAGCTTCCTCAACTGTCAGATTAAACAGCTCTGATGAGGTCTCATGCACTCCTTACAACAGTACCTTCACAGGCAAAGTCTTCCCACCCTTCAAGTCCACTGGGGAAGGGGAGGAAAAAAAACAGACAAAAAACCCCAGATCCTTCCAAATAATAAGATCAAGTGCTTGGTATGACTGAATAAACCAATCGCATCAGGTAACAGAAGCCACTTGATACCACCCACCACACTTCAGATCTGTGATAAAACTAAAATCTGTGGTTCTTCCACTCAACACTAACAATGCTCAGGAACAGAGGAAAAAAAGTCAGCTTCAGCCAACAGCTTTAAAACATTCAACCCTGCTGCACAGCGCAACACTGAGACACCCAAGTCAGCTCCTGTACCATCTAAACATGGCACCATGGAGCTCAGAAAGGCTAATTTGCCACCTCCTGTGCTGTCACAGCCACACTGTGCAATTAAGAGCTCAGTGGGATGTATCTACCCTCCACTGTGCAGAACCACCCTCTAATAAAGCAGATTTTTCCAGATAAAATTCTCCAAGTCATGAGCTAATTCCAGTGATGCAGCTAAATCTATCAGAGAACAGAGTCCAAGCTGCCTGCAAGGTGGTTGGAGAATGGAAATGACCAATAATCCACCTATAGCTGAATACTTCCTCCTCAGAGGAAGAGGGGATGCACGTGGTATGAAAGAGGAATACAACACCACTCTCCTGAGGTGGAAAACCCTGGGACAAAACACTGACAAAAAAGAAGGGTCCTTGAATATAAAGGTGTTCTAGAGCAGAAACAACTCACTAGAGAGGAAAACACACCCTTTTGGCTTCCTCTTAAGTAGGTAAAGGCATTTCCCAATTCATTAACTTAGCTTTAATCGCCAGCTCCACAAGCAAGCATTCCTTCAAGACAGGCAAACAGCCTTTTGAAAGGAAATCCTCACAGAACGCACTCCATCCTCATTTCCCAATAACACGCTCCAAAGATCAAACTGGATAAAAGCATTTTTCTCTAAGGCTGTTCCATCACTTTCTGCTTCTCACTCTGTTTTGAAAAAGCCAAAAGCATAAAGCCAGTTCACTTTTTTCTTCCCTCTGGTTTAATCGGGAGTTTTGCTTTTCAAAGCCTTTGGCACAAACTTCGTACAGAGCCATGTGCATTACTGGAACCACAAAGAAAGATTTAAACTCAGACTGGAAACAGCTGGTAATACTTTTTTTTAAGTTTGGAGCATTTGTGGGCATACCCAGTTATCCAAAACTGTGTACAAGCCCAGCAGCCACACTCCAGGCCTGAAAGCCAGCTCCCACCACAGACCCAGTTGAGGCTACCAGCTCAGATTTGGTTTTTCTGTTTCTTGGGTTCTGCCATGCCAGTGCCTGCACACAGCCCAAGGAAGGATGTCTCCCATCTAACCCAATACAAACATTTATTTCTACAACCTGTAGGAATCTCACCGAGGAAGAGCAAGCACATTATGGTACACACTCAGGCAAGCGAGGATCTCAAAAAAAAACCACCTATGATAAATCTTATGAACAATATTTAAAAAAAACACTCAGGTAGGTTTTTAGCTGCATTTACCACACCCTGTGAGCAGTATCACAGTTAATAGGTATAATGTTCAGAGATCACTAAAGAGACTACCTCAATGTAATCAAAAGTTGCCTGTGCCTTTTTAAACTGGGGAGAGGATGTTTGAGACCTGTAACTGTACTGCCCATATATTCTGTTTCCACCTTCAGAAGTATCAAGAATATGATCAAGTGAGCAGCTACTTTGATATGATGGGGAAGAAGCTAACAGGGTTGTGTTTCTACATTCCCAGACTAACCACAATCCAGTCACGTCACCATTTTCTACAGCAGACGACCAAGCTTTTCCACAGCTCCACACAGCTTGCCCAGAGAAGCTGTGGGTGCCCCCTCCCTGGCAGTGTCCAAGGCCAGGCTGGACAGGGCTTTGAGCAGCCTGGGCTGGTGGGAGGTGTCTCTATCCATGGCAGGGACGATCTTAGATGATCTTTAAGGTCCCTTTCAACACAAACCATTCTGTGACTCTATGAAATTACCGTCCAGTGTTTCACTTTCACTACTGCAGCGAGAAGCTGGTTCTGTGTCACATGCTACTTACTGCAAGGAGCAAGGGTAGTGTAGGACACTAGATTCCAGGAGAACAAACCAAAAGAATAAAAAAAGAAAAGAAAAAATATTGCCAGAGGAGAACAAAATTCACTCAAATTCACCAGATGTGGTCCCAGAATCTGTGCAATGCAGAATTCAGACACTGAAAAAAAAATCCTATGTCTACTCCTTGTACTACACCTTCAACTAAAACCAGATTTTACCCCTGTGAGATCTGGTCTAGGCTCTCTCTCCGCTAGTACAATGACACTGTTCATGAATGGTAATAAAAAAACCACTCGCTCATCAGTTCACAAAGCAGTACTCACTAGTATGTAGAATGTAGTGAAGATTGGGCTGGAAGTGACCCGGATTTTGGCCCTGGCAGAGGGCAGCTTCCAGAGAAGAAACATAAAGAAAAGCACATTTGGAACCAGGAGCAGAAGATCCCAGTAGCGGACTCTGCAAAAAGTAAATAAAACCAATTTTTTTCCCTGTTCTTTGGCATCCAGAGGGGAAAGCACCAGCCCCAGTCCCTTCTCAACGAAACTGAGAAAAAAAGCTCTTTCCCCAGACCCAGGGTCTGACCACGGTCCCATTCCCTCCATCTCACCTGGACTTCCCAATGTCCTCATAGAGCAACAGCAGGCACTTGTGTGGTACGGTGATGTTGGTGTCATTGACCACCTGCGTCGTTGCTGCTGGAGACAAAGTTGTCGCGTTATCCAGTGCTGTCACCAGGGCGGTCGAACGCGTGATGTTGTCAGACACGGAGAACCTCATCACAGATGTCATGGACTGCAACATCCTGCCTTCCTCCTGGTCCAGGTCAAACACAGCACGAGACAGCCACAGCAGAGACAAAAAGCGACATTAAATCAGTTGTGAGTCAGAGCTAAAACACACAGCCCTGCCATTAGGCCCCTGCACAATTGCTTCCTGCTCGTGACAGCAGATTATCATCAGCAGAGAGCCCATATTACACAATGAAATGCCACCTGCCCTTGCTTTGCACAGAGGACGGACAGTGAAAAAACAATATCTTGTATCAGACTAACAAGCACCTTCAAAAGAGTGTAATACTACAGTGAATTAAATTGTGTGATTTGTTGGGTTTTGGAAGATTCATAAAAGAAATCAAGACTCAGCAGCAACGTATGGCATCATCAGATGGAGACAGAAACCCTGCGGTACCAGAACATCAACTACCCTTCTAGCTCCCAAGAGCAAGCAGTTACAGTCAATAATTTGATTTCAACTATTGTAGAGAAAAAAATGAAAGCCCCTACCTAAAAACTGCTGCTGTTACCAACCCCTAAAGGAACTATACAGGCTTTCTCTTCAAAAACCAGCACTGGCAAAAACCAAAAGCCAGCATTTTCCTTCTAAGTCTCCGCAAGACACCAGAACTAGTCTGATTTTAAGCATCACAGCATGGCCGCAAAGAGACAGCACCTTTCTGTCCCTCCCCCAGGCCCTGCACTGCTGCGATATTAAATGTCCCTCCAGAAGTTAAAGGGAAACTCTGCCCTGCCATCCATAAAACTCCACTTTTCATGCACACATCAGTGATTTCTGTAAAAACCACAGCAGCAGCAGTTTATCCCTCTGTGGATTCTACCAGCACCTTGGCAGCTGGAGTGGACCATGGCACACGGTACTTTACATCAGGATTTAGTACACACTAGAGTTCTGACCCAATTTACCTGACTAAGCCTGCCCTCGATTCAATGTATCGCCTTTTGCAAAGCCTTTCTTCCTCATCCTAGAAGAGCAACCCTTACCCTAAGGCACTGAACTAGCTACAAGCTGAACACAAAGACAAGGTCCTACCATTTCCTCTGGCAATCCTCAAAGCAGTGGTCACAGGCCACACAGATTAAACAAAAACAAACAAACAAAAACAAACAACAACCCTCTACCAACTGGCATCTTGAAGATGCAAATTGCCAGAGACAGCACTCCAGCAGTCCCCGAGCTACCGTCAATGCAGGATTAGCCTCAAAAAAACTCCGTTTGACTTCAGCCCTGGCAAAGACCGACGGCCTCTGTGACAGATCTCAGAAGTATTTTCCTTGCTCAGTTCTGAGTGAGTCATAACTCAAAGAATCAGCACAGCCCTGTGTCATCTGTTGGGCTTTTCGATTCAGTGGCACCTTCCCCACCGACCGCTGGAGACGGCCAGCCACGGACTCTTCTTTTCAGAGGCTGAGGCTTTCCCCAGGTCTCTCAAAGGGTGCGGGGATCATCCCACCCCCAGCTGACAAACTCTCCCTTTGACTCATCCGTGGTGACAGATACTCCCTGAGCTGGGATGTTTCTTTCACGACTGCCATATGCTGTGCTGCGCAAGAGACGTCACATTCAATAAACACACGCAGGCCCGGTGTGCTGAGATGGCAAAACCAACACCAAAACATCCCAGCTCCAGTAGAGGTTCCAGCAAACAACCTCCACATTCCTGACTTCTCTCTCTTCCCTCCAGCTTCTCACTTCATTGAATTGACACCATTGAGAATGATTTTCTGCTAATTATTTCACTCCATTCTTTCCCTCTGAAACACCTTTGCATCTCAGCACCAAGAAGCATGTTCGCATTTGCCAACACAGCAAAAATTCAACCCAATTTTTTAAAAAGCTGGAAACAGGTAGAGAAAAAAACCTTCCAGAGCATGGGCAGGATAAGATCATCAACTGCAAACCATCGCAAACTCCTCACATCTCTGCTGGGACAAAGAATTTGATCTGCCTGTCACACTGAAAAGAGCTCACGTATAAAGCTGCGAAAGAATTACATTGGGAAAATATCCTCCTTATAAAAAGAGCAAACAGGCTCCGTTCTTTTTCCCTAGAAGCTACCACTATCGCACAACAGCAGCAAGCTGCTGATAAGAAGTTGGCCACATGTAACAGAGTTCTAGTCACAAGATTTCCAAGGGCAAAGCAGGATCAAGCTCACCTCTCAGCCAGGCTGCTTGCCAGAGCCTGCTATTAGTGTCCTGTTCTTCCTCCCAAAACGAAGCATACACAACAGCAGAGCAACAGGAAGACCAACACGATAAGAAACGGCAGCCAAAACCATCAGCCAGCCAGGACGATCGCCGTGTTTTTCTAATAGCTAAGGCCTACAGCAAGGATGGGGAGAACTGTCCTGTTCCTGCCAAAATCACCAGCAAAAATTCTACGGCAACAGGACCAGGAACTGATGGCAAGGATCTGGCGCCGCTTCGTCATCCCCAGCAACACTGCTCCTCACTGCACGCTGTCCAAACCCTCGTCCCATCCAGTCCAAAATAACTCCAGTCAGCTGAGCACAGCCAGGAGATCACTCACCACACGCTGCCTCCACGGGCCTGTTCACCTCAGCCAGCCTAACCCAGGCACCAGGGGTAAATCACCCCATGGCCACACTAGAGGAAACCAATGCCACAGCCCTCATCTCCCTTTTTCTTCTAGCAGGCAGCATTATTCACCAAACACTAGAAAACAAAACAAGTTGGTTTTCTACGCCGCAGCTTCAGTCTGCCTGGCTTGGCAGAGCCCTGTTCCCCTGTCCTGGCGCTGGACTCTGTTCAGATGAGGAACATTCACAGGTTGCTCTGCCAGGTCACTGGGGAAGCTGCACCTTCAGTGGAAATGAAACCACCGAGGAGACGTTGTTTTTGATTTATGGCACCAGCACCCTGTGAGCTCAGTGAAATCCAGGGCTCAAAAATCACTGGCAATTCTCTGTGCTCTCAAAGCCCAACCACACAACGGTGAATTACACACGGCTAGAGTTTCAGCTCTAATAAATAATAATAAAAAACCCAAACAAACAAACAAGAAAGTTCTCTTTCTTTCTTTCTGAAAACAGTATCAGAAAATCATGCAAGTACACATACTAGGGTTAAGACTGTTCCTTCAAACATTGTACTTGTGCAAGAGAAAACTGCACTACCCACGTTCCTGCTTAAATACAACTGTTACTTCAATAACTTAAATGCTTTAAAAGACAAAAAATGTGCCTTGTTTTTTTTACTTTTTCTTTTTTAAGATGGGTCTTCAAATCTCACTCTTGGTCACAACAGCTGCATTTTGTATTTTACCCTTAGAATGGCCTCACAGAATGGGGATTTTCCACCTGTGACCGAGGACATTCTCACATCTCATTCTGGATCAAACTTAAAAAGAGAAAGGAAGTGCAGTGCTAAAAACAACCAAAGAAAAATACCAAAAGCAGAAGTATCGACACTAATCCAAAACCATCAGGCAGAGGATGTCTTTCAGAAATCAGTATGCTAAGCATTTTCTTGTTTTCTTTCAGTTTTGTCGTTTCCATTTTATTTTTCCTTCAGGAGGTGGGTGCACAGACAAGAAGCAGAGAGGCAGCAAGCAAAGCAAAGTGACAGCACACGGTCACTTCATTCTCCCCTGGCAGGGAAGCGTTGCCTGTTTTAAAGGCTGCTAAAGGAACCGGAGAGCCGGCAAAAACCTCAAGTTTTTCACCCCCTTAAGGCCAGGCAAAGCGGCCTCCGTGGCTACCCGGTCACAGCAGAGCTCCCGGGCTGCCTTCCAGGGCCCCACCGGAGAGTTTGCAAAGGGCAGGGCCGCAACCCGGAGAGCAGCGAGGTCCGCCCAGGCCACCGGTAACC
>NW_010199578.1:0-18527 GCF_000695765.1 Mesitornis unicolor
CTGTGTCAAAGGCTTTACTGAAGTCAAGTTCTCCTCCTCCTCCTCTTCCTCCTCCTCATTGCATGGTGTTTACAGCAGCATCTGCACTGGTGCAGTGCTGGATCAGAGCATCTCCCATCCAGCACTCCCAACTCACGGCCACTGCTGGAAGGAGGAACTGCTCTTCTTGCCCAAAGCACGGAAGAAATTGCAGCTTGATCTGATTCATTATAAAAATCTCTCGTATCTATTCAGCATTTTCCTGGCAACAAGCTATGGAGCACTTCATGCAGCGCATGCATGTGATTATTTTGTTCAGTGAAATATGTTATGAAAAGATCCACTGTGTATGTAAATAAGGCAACAAGTGAGAAGAGGATTTGTGTTTGATTTTTAATCACTGGAATAGGTTTCCCATGGCAGCTCTCAAGAAAACCTGTGCTTTCTTGCTTAATATTTTCTGAAAAATATTAGGTTTTTTTTTCTATTTCTTTTTTGTTCCTCTATGCTTTTTAACTCATTATTCCATTTACTATAAAACATCCAAAATAGAAGGTGAAGGCAATGGCACTGGTGGGTCCTCCATCCTCCCTGCCCTTGGGAGCCCCTGCCCTGCTGATGCGTGATGGCCAGTCAACTCCATTATTGCTGAATATAATTCCCTCAGATGAGACGTACCAGAAGCTCCATTATTACTTTTCCCTCCTTTGTGAGCACTCACTTGAACAACCTTGCATGGTGCTTTCCAGAGATCCACAGCCCAGTCAGAGGTCATCCTTCCAACAGTCAGGTACCTCACAAATCACCGTGTATGTATGTATATATGGTCTGAAAATTCAAACCAATGCATGCAGCACAAAAGAGTACAGTTGTTTCAAATAATGCTGTATTATGTCCCATAAATTCAGTAAGGTGACCCAGGAGTGTTCATTAGAATTTATTTTAGCCACGCTTATTGTCACTTAACAGACTAAACAAGAACTGATGGCTCTTGAAGCAGTAATAGTAAGTTATAGTTATGGCGAACACAAATGCCTCATTACATCTAGTCAAGGTCTATTTCCCCTTTATGGCGATAACTGTAGGAAAGCATTGTTTTTAATTTATGAATAAGGATGCACAGGAATCTTTGCTTTCCTATTTACATAAACAGGATAGACAATTAATCTTCTCTAAAGTAACCAGAGTAGTGTTTAAAACATACAGACTCCTTCTGAAACACGTTCCAAAATGCCTACGGGGTATCCATAACATCGGGTGTTTTAATGGTAATCTGTTACATAGATGAGTACAAACAGCAGGAAAATAGACAATTTATTTCTTATTTCTTAAGTCTAATTTTATGCTATATGATCCTTTCAGCGAAAACTGATGTGTGGATTTTTATTTGCTGAAGTACTGGGGTGAAAGTGAAGTCAGAGTAATAGGAATAGCTAAGGTAGCAAAATATGATGAATTTTTATTGCAGTATTACTTGTCCCATCTCCTCTATGTGAAGTGTTCTTATGATGTTCACAAATATCTTTTATACTAAAGTTGCAGTATAAAGAATGGAGTGATGGAGAAAAATCAAACTGGTCCAAGTGTCAGGATTAGTCCTGCTTGATAAGCATCTTTTGGTTTTAATAGTTTACCTTGTTCTTGATATATTACCTACTGATATTCTGCTTAACAGCCATATAACCTACACAGATATTTTTTTATGCATTATAGACAAAATAGAGGAAAGTGCAGCCTGAATGGGGAGAGAGGGCAAATGCAGATAACCCAGCGAGGGCTGATACGCAAGGCCCTGGGGTTTTTGTTTCAATCTTCTTAAAAAAGGCTAACTGTGTTCTACAGATATTTAATTAATTTTAACAAGTGTGGAGGTCAGCATAGCAGAGGAACAAAATAAAGAACATTTAGTTGCTGTAAATATTCTGAGATCAGTAACTGGTCTATAATTTTTTTCAGAAATGGGCAACTTTGACCAAAAATCTTGCTTCTCAAGCTGTTTTCATGAGCCAGAAATAAAATGGGTGTGGTTTGCAGGGCTCACAGCAAGGCTGCTGTGTTCCTGTGGAGGGAGAGAGAAGATACACTGAATGCATTTCAACTGAATGTCCTTGAGCTGTAACTAAAAAAACCCCGAAGTGTTAAAACAAAAACCGTATTTGCACATACTTACTGTGTTTCAAGAAGAAACTAATTTTTGCAATAATTTATTTTTTTTTCCACTTTCCCCTAAAGGGAAAAGATCAAACCTTTAGCTGGATCCCATCCACATTTCATCCTATTTTATTGTTGCTGCAAGAGATAAATTTTGGATACTGCCCGCATGAAATATCTGATACTATTTTTTGGTTCCTTGGACATGGCACAGTTGTTCTTTGCCCTCTCTAGAACTTTTAAGATCAGTAACTCAGTATATCTTTCAGGGCACAGCTATTTTTGTGAGATGAATTAACTTCCAAACATTACCCTGAACTGATCTTTCCACATTGAGACTCTTGGCTGTATCTCATCCAACAGAAAGTAATAAAATGTGGAGATCATATAAATAAAATACAAAAAATGTAGGTAAAATGTAAAAGTAAATTATATATTTGCTATCTTCAATGGAGCTTGGTGGAGTCAGTGGATATGGACCTTCTCATGAAAGGTTTTGGCACTAAAGAGTTAGGAGTTCTTGTCACCGCTTTGGGTCATCAGAGAAAAATTTACTTTTGGATTTTTGTGGTTCCAATTTGAACTTGATGTTGTGTTTGCCTAGAGCAATGAAATAAATGAAAAGTAGCCTGTGGAGTCTGTTTGGAAATCAAAGTGAAAGGTGTAATTAATATTTTATTATCTCAAGAGTTCTTCAAGTTGGTGTTATCTTAGAACCCAATTATTTTTCAAAATTTTAAATTTGCTCTCTTTATTCTGAACGGTGATCTTCTTTCAGTAACTGAAAATTTTTTAAAAGTTCCTGTTTCCACAGGAATAGTGACGTAAACAGGCATTTACACCTTGCCCAGCCCCTTTTGGCTGGTATTCCCGGTGTTCACCTGCATACCTGGGAAAAAACCTTCATCGCTGCTGTGGTCCTTTTCTAGCTTGGTCGGTGGCAGCTCCTCTGTGCACACCATGGCTGGGCGTTTTTTGAAGTTTTTGTATGAGTTTCGAAAAAAAAGTATGAAACTGAGTTAACAGGATGTGCTATCAATTAAAGAAAGCAATCAATAGTGGGGAGATTAAAAAAAAAACCCATGAAAATGCTTAGATTTACTTGTTCTATTTGCCAGTTACAGGAGTGTTATGTGCAGTCACGCAAGGTACAAAATTAACGTGCAAATGTCACTTTGTCCTGAAAATAATGCCCTGCAAATTAAATGTTTCCTGACAAGGAAATATTCAGTGCATCAGTATTTAAGCTTTTGGGGGAAGATTCACAAAATAATGTTTTGAATACAAAAAAGCTCCAAAACTTTTGGTACCTTTTTTTTTTTTTAAGTCAGACTGAGTTGCTGTCTTTGTGTCCTGGAATTAAATTAATGCAAATGATTATTTTACTTTTCTTAATAACTGCAAATAATTCCAATTAATTCAGACTATCATAATTCACCCTGTTTCACACAGAAGCCTTCTGATGCTGCAGGATGCATTACACGCCAGAGCTTTCAGCCTGGTATTGATTGATTCTTTGCAGTGGACCTTAAAAATCCATTAAGGAAGAAGTTAGAAGATGTGAATTAATTCTAAATCCTTTGTTGTATGTGCAGCTGAAGAAAGCCTTTTCAAAACCATTAATCATAACTCAAAATAGACTGCTAACTTTGAAATAAACTTTACAGTAAATTGGAGGACAAATCCAAGTAAGGTATTTAAATTCACTGTCCCTCTACCCAACGCTTGCTAAGTGTTTTCTCAAGTGTTTTACTGAATGTACTTTCAATATTTTTCAATTATTTACATTGTTCTGATAAAAATACCTTGGTATGCAGCCATCTGTGCCAAAAATGAAGAAGATGATTGCTATTTAATAGATAAGATATGTCACCGGTTTGGAGGCATCTGGAAAGCAAAAACAATAAAGCTTCCTATCTCCTCCCAGGTAACAGCATTAATCAGGCAAAACGTCATTTAGAACAGAAAAAAAACCCTCTTGAAATCCTCATCCATTATTAATTATTAAAATTACTTTTGTATTGAAAAGTTTATATACCCACTGCTCCCAAGAACATCTTAATCTTAGAAATGAAGTTACAAAAAGTTTAAATTTAGACACAATAGAAAGGATGCCTGGAGAGTTGGGTGGTATTAAGTAGAAACAGAGTAACTGTGACTGAAAGAATACCTGCAGATTTATTCAAATTGAGCTCTACTTACATATTTTGTGTTTACTAAACTATGTAAAGCAGTTTATTCCTGGTTTCTGTGTGTGTGCAGGAGGAGCCAGGAGCCCTTTTTGGTGCATCCCAGAGAAGTGTCCCCAAAGGGCTGATGACTTTGTGGGCTCTCCCAAGTGCATGACAAGGCTCGCTGGCTCCAGTGGCCCCATTGCCCAGGTTTTCATGCACGGTGGTGCTGCCTCAGTCCTCTGCAACCTCCCATCTGCTGTCGGTTTGTCCTTGAATCACACACGTGATTACAGTTTTGTGCAATCAAGGCATAAGGGAGCTATACCAAAATATCACAGTTCCTGTGTGGTGGCACTTTTCTTGTGTTCAGGCTTCATTGCATCCCCACTCTTCATTTCTGTCTCATTTAATGGCTGATAGTTTGATGCAGCTTAAAACATAGAGCTTTGGTTAAAAAGAATATATATATTGGCAATTTTCCCTTTTTCTCCTAATTGTGTATCATGCTTAGGCTGGACTTGGCTTTGCCACTGCAGTTGTTACTCAGGGTTTAGGCCAAGGACATTTCAGTAAAAAGGACAGACAGCACTGGCACGTTATTTCTAAAATGGAGTGCTTAAATTTGGTTAATTGGTTAAATTTTTCTTTTCCCTACTTTGATAGTCTGATCAGCCCTGAAGAATAGGACTGTTGTCGTAACAACCAGGAAGAGCTGCGGATCACCATGATACATGTATTTTTCCTAAAAGTGTAAATTTTTTCCCAGTGAGGAGAATCAGGAACTGCATTTTCTAAAACTTGAAGGTGAACTTTAAAAAAAAAAACCCACTGAAAATATTTTCATCGTTCCCCAAAGGTCCCGTATACAGTAGTAAATTGCTAAAGTAATTGAAATGAAACTGGTGAGCTGTGTAATAAAGATTAATCCTTCCCCACTTCGAGAACACTCAGTACCTGAGACAACTGCTCTCATTTGAGACGTGTAACATTGAAACACCACAGTTAATTTCCAGGTGGTTACTAAATTCATTAGTGCTTTATGTCAGTTTGAGAATAAATTTGCATTCTGATTATTAAAAAAATGTGTTCACCAACAGGAGTGTGGAGCACAGTCAGACAGCGTGGGCTGGGTAGGGTGCTGCTGAGCCCATCACTTACTGAAGTGATACGTGCTTATATTAAAATATAGAAAGCTTGAATAACATAGAATCACAGAATGGTTTGGGTTGGAAGGGACCTTAAAGCTCACCCAGTCCAACCCCTGCCATGGGCAGGGACACCTCCCACCAGCCCAGGCTGCTCAAGCCCCATCCAACCTGGCCTTGAACACTGCCAGGGAGGGGGCATCCACAACTTCCCTGGGCAACCTGTGCAGTGTCTCACCACTCTCAGAGTAAAGAATTTCTTCCTAATGTCTAATCTAAGTCTACCCTCTTCCAGTTTAAAGCCATTACCCTATGTCCTACCACTTCATCTTAATGCATGTTTGAAAGTAGTTATTGAGCTATGCAATTTGTGAGTTGAGTTTGAAGAATTTTACAGCAAACATGGTGTTGGAAAGAGAATGGCTTTCCCCTCTCATTATACCAATACTTGCTCCCAACTCATTATGCTGGTGCAGCGCCCTGAGGCTGATGGATTGTCCTGGGCTTGCTGCTGAGCACAGCAGCGGAGGATGGCACCAAACACACTGCAGTGCTGGAGCAGTCAGTCCCATACACTGATGGAAATAGGGCAGCTCAGCAATGCAGGAAGCAAGGGCAAAAGTTAAGTGTTCACCCAGTAGTGAGACACTTCAGTAGCTTCTGCCCCTGCAGGCATCCCCAGATATGTCTTTATCAATTAATCGCAGGAAAGTGTCAGATAAAAACATGTGCGCACCCATGCCCAATCTGTGTCTTATGTCACCAGTCAAAACCTCTGTGTGGTGTGTGTTTGGCCTGAAATAATTGTATGGATCAGACTGAAGAAAGGGACTTCTTTTAATAGTTTGGGTCAAGCTTGCTTGTGGACCTTATCCAAGAGCTGCAATTAATTGCAGTCATCGTTAGATTGGGACATACACTGAGTGCAGGTTGTCATGACCAACAGAGCCCCTAAAATTTTATGTACTACAATTGGTAGGAGTTGACAGTTTTAATTCCCCAACCAAGTGTTTTGCATTGATCATTAATTAGGCACACACATATATATGACTATATGTGGTCTTTTATATATCTACATATAAAAATAATTTGAAATGTCATTCTGTGAAATGTCTCAAAAGCTAAATTTACTATTAGTGATTCCTTTTGGGTTTTGTTTGTTTGTTTGTTTGGGTTTTGGTTACTTTTTTAGTTGTTATTTTTTAAGTTCTTGCTTTGGACAACACATGTAACAAGCTTTAAAAGACACCATATAGCACCAAGTATAACACAGCATCAATAGTGCCTATGTAGTAAAAATGATAGGACTCTTAAGCCAGACATTATTATTTCTTTAGGGATTTGCTTTCCTTAATTTGCACAGAACTGCCTTTGGTTAAAAATTGCCAGTCACAAAATTACCTCAGTGTTTTTTTCCTGTAGCAGTCATCATTTGTTCTAATGAGAATATATTTTATGCAAAAATATCTTTTTATTTATTCTAACTGTACTCTTTATTTTATTAATTGTTTGTATCTTAGTGCATTCATTTAGAAAACTGTACTTCATGTGTTATAACTGTTGGTAATTTAGCTGCTATACTGTATCTCTGTTGGTGCAGGTCTAGTTAGGGACTGAAGGTGTGTGGATTCTTCTATCTGGAACAATTATGGGCAGCTGGAGCAAGTTCTGCTCTAGAGAATCTTAAGCCTCAAATCTTAGCGGTCTCATAATTGAAGGACAACATTACTACGCAATGGGCAGAGCTGAGTACAGAAATTTTTTAGAGTGTTTGGGTGTGCTCTGACCTCTTCGTAGCAATTATTGTCAATAGCATTCATTTATAACAATAATTAAGTGAACAAAAATGAATAAACATAAGAAATGCTCCTGGAGCAGTCAGCCAGAATTAAGCAGAACAACTTGAAATTCAGGAGGTCTCACTCTGCTCATCTCACAGACCACTGTTCTCTAACTTTTCTTATTCTCTTAGTAAATAGATGAGAAATTAAATAGTTATGTAAACGGTCACCTTTTATTCATGGTCAGCTTCCAAACTGACTGCCTGAAGTCAAAAGTCATTTGCACTGTTCGTCTTTGGATGTGACACTACGCACCTCAGACAGTGAGAAATCACACTGGCTTTTTTTATTCACATCACAAAACATCTTAGGCACTTTCCACATGATTGCTGTTGCGTTATCACCGATGCATGCCAAGGTAAAATCCAAATATATTGCGGAGTGGCAGGAACAGACCCAAAAAAGGCTCTATCTGTCCTTTCTGGAGATCTGTTGAGCATGGTGGAAGCCTGCAGCCACTCCTAGGCAGAGCCATTCTTGATGCAGTGAGGTCAGGAAGCAATGGCTGTGATGCCATTGAAATTCGTGAGGGAAGTGAGCGATGAGCTAATTTGTAGAACATGATTAACATGAAAAATGCCACATTTCTTTTGTATTTTGTATATTGTCTTTTAATAAATGGCCAGTTTCTCCTATGTGTTTGACATTCACAACTTCTGCTTCCCACAAGGTTTTCTGGGAATGGGAGCTGTGGATGCATGCACTGTACCAGCCCTGTGAGCCAGCTGCTGGGCCGGACCTGAGTTTGCGTCATACTTCATAGCATTTAGTTTACTGGTAGTTTTAGAGGTTTTTATTTAGCGTTTTACCAGCCAAAAGCTAAATGGCAATACCCGTTTCAGCCTGTGTGGCAAAGGTACTCTGCATCAGTTGGGTCAGGTCTTGCTGCATGGTGGCACTTGGGCCCGTTCATCAACCTCATCTACCTCCTGGTGCGCTGCATCGCGTCCTGCCAGCCAGGAGAGCTGTGCCCAGACCCAGCGCGGGGGTGGTTATGCAAGAGCTGCATTGCAGCACACTGCACCAGCCCAGCCGCAGCATCTGCCAGCAGCACCACGCGGAGCAGTGCTCCAGCCTCGCAACACTTCATTCCCAACACCCAGAACAGCAGCTCGCAGAAAAGGTGTTGCCCGATATAATCAGTTACAACAGGTTGTTCATACCAACGTGTTTCTTCTTTTCTTTTCTTTTCTTTTCTTTTTTTTTTTAAACTTAGCTATAAATACTCTGATGAATTTTTAATGCAAATGCAGAATTCTGATTTAAAGCAGCAGTGACTGGATCTGTTCTCAAAGTTTTGTGAATTCTCTGATGGCACATCCCCATTCCTTGGCACGTCCACCACTAACGACTTTTAAAATTCTTTTTTTACAGTGCATGTGGTCTGTCTTTCTGGTTGGTAATGGGTATTGACTACTTCCTTCACTTTTTTGTTTATTAGCTTCCAGTCATAAAATTTGTGCAGACAGTTGCTTATAGTGCGACCTTTACAATTGCATCCCAGTAGTCTGCCCATTGTCCTGGAAAACTGTCTCTGGTGAAGCTCTATAGTTGTTATTTAAACTGAGCTTTTTATAGACTTGCAATGTAATCTGCATTTCCCAATACCAAATGCATTTAGAAAATGCTCTGTGCCGAGAGCAAATTGCCTTTGTTTTTGCAGCAGCTCAGCCCATATTCCCGGCAGAGCTCAGCAGATCTGGCTCTCGCTTGGATTCCTGCTTGGGAGCTGGATGTAACCAGAGCTCTCGCATTTGATAATTTTTCCTTAAAAGGCTTTTTTCTTTTTTAAGTTTATGGAGTTATCAAGGTTGATGATTCAAAAAAATACTGAACTTCGTTAGTGTAATTGTTCCCACTAAATCTAAAATTTCTTATAAAAGAGAAAAAAAAATGTGGAATTGAGCGAAGCACCTGATTACTGATATTCTGAGACATGTGAGTTTTAAAGCCTTTTTCACACTGACTTTCTTGGAAATCCTCCAAGTGCAGTCATACCAGCGTTTCTTAAATGTCCAGAAAGACAAAGCAGGAGAAGAAAGTGCAAAATAAACCTATAGCAGGTTTTAGTCTCACAGTTTTGTCTTTCTTTTGCAATATATGGTAAATGCAAACCAAAATGTTTAGTATGATATTGGCAAGGTATAAATAATCACAAAATACGCAGAAATCCAGAAGAAATAATTTGCATGATTTTCTGTCAAGTTTTGAAGGTTATTGTGACAAATTGGAAGTGTTCTTTGGACATTTGCATTGATCAGTAGGAGATTTTGTACTGTGATGCAGATGGCACTGTGAATATAGGATGTTATTTCATATTGCTGCTCTGACAGCTGAAGTTGAAAGGAAGTTGAAAAACTGCAGTGAATACTTTTAGGGCCAAATTTCCACTTAGTTGAGTTTGGATCGTTGCTTTGATGGTTTCATTACCCAGCGCATTGGGTGAGAAGTTCATAGTTTCTCTGCTTTTCCACCAATCGTTTGACAATTAAGAGATTAAAATAGCATTCAGTGTCAAATGATGATGAACCAGGGACACCAGTAAAGGAAAATTGCTGGGTTTTAGGCGTAGCATGGATTGTTGATACTGTATTTGTTGGGCTGCATTTTTCCTGCCTTGGATGCCGCTATCTGACACATGAACCATAACACCCCAGATCTGAGTATGTGGTTAGGGGCATGTGTGTCCTCTGCCCATACACCCTCCCTTTTTAGAATGAGAAACTTCTACAGTTTGGTCTGCTAAGTATTTCTGAACCCGAGTTACTCTTTTTTTTTCTCCCTGACACTTTTTCTGTGCCTTATGTAAAAGAGAAGGCCACAGTGAAGATGTTCTGCTGGAGGCACATTACAGACCTTCTGAGCAGAGCTTTCTTCTCTCTCACTGCTTCCCTGGTTACAAAGCTTTGCTCTGAATTAGTTAAACCTCTGAGTCAGAGGAATAATGAGTGGTTCTCAATAGCATTAAAAGCCGGAGAGTACCCAGGGCGACTTGCGTGAAGCAATGCGCTTTACACTAAAGCGCTGGACTTGTCTTTTCCGGGATGGTCTATCACTTCAGATGCTGTTGTCTTCAAAAGGGAAGGGATTTTCCTCATAAGTGTTCACACCTCCTAAGTCTGTAATTGCCTCCTGCATTAAAACAGCACTTTGGCAGCCCGACTGGTTTAGTCCAACGACTTTTCACACATCATCGTCTTGAATACGCAATAAGGCTTCAGTCATTTGAGTCCATCTGACTTGCAATCCTCGTCTTATCATCTGAGGGGACACCGGCTGAGATGATTGTGTTCATTCTCTGTGCTAACGCTGGCCTCCTCTCAAAATCCCTCTGCGACATTTTATAGCTCACAGGCAAAAGGCAGTGGTTGCAGGAAGGGTGACATTCTTTCATTTGCTCTTAGAAGGAGGTCAAGTGAGTAATTTGCACAAAATCCCCCAGATGACAGCGTGGGTATTTATGCCACTCTTTGTCAACTGGAAACTAAGGATGGTTTAACTTTTATGTTTAATATCTAATGAGGTATTGATCTAGTGGCAAGAGTTGCTCCCTCGGTGCCGTCCCCCAAACTTTTTATTTCTTTATAGACAACAATCAGGTAAAAAATATTTCACATATGGTAAAAAAGCAGAATTGTCTGCAGGAAAATAATGGGCCTCTCTCTTCCTTGAGATTGAAGACAGAGAGATTTAACAAAAATAGAGAGCAGTAAAATTGACTTGGATTTTTCATGTGGTTTCTGAAAAAGTTAGCACAGATCATATTGAAAAGATCTTAAAAATAGGATTATTTCTATTTTTTTAAAAAGAAAAAAGCAGAAAACAATTAGCTGCCTTCCCTCTGAAGGCTGTCGGTGTAGATCCCTACAGGTGTGCCAGCCAACGATCGCTGAAGGTTTACAGTTAACTTCAACTATTTATAATTGAGAAATTATCACCAGACCCTTGCTGAATAAGCCCTGAACTTTAGGACTGGGATGTTTTCCTCTGGGGTGTGTGAAGCCCATCGCAGCAGCTCTCCTGGGCAGGATGAGCTGGAGAGCAGATGCGAAGGGGAATGTGACATTGGAGCGGCTGTGCACCACCAAAATAGCACGATAACTCCAGAAACCATTCTTGCTTCTCTGAGGCTGGATTCCAGATTTTCCTTGAAGGCAGTGTGGGCCTGCATTGTCCACCACCATGGGCTGTTTCTTAATAATCCTGAAAAATTTGGAAATATCAGAGTGGTTCTCTATTTCTTTGCTTCTAATAAAAAGTCTGCTAGGGAAGGTCAAGCCTGTTCGACATTGCCAGGATTCTGATATTCTTGGAACAACCATCTGTTCAGAGCACAGTGAAAAATTGGTTTGTGACTGCCCAAAGTCAGTTTAGCTCGTGAATAAACTTAAAAAAAATAATAAGAAAAAAGTACATCAGTATTTTACCACTTACAACAAATAAAATTACCATTTGGAAAAACTACTGTTTATATCTGATTTGATGAGTGATGGTTTGTTAGTGATCTGGTGTAGATATTCTTGGTCCAAAGGAGGACGTGGAAATGAAGCCCCTGGGACTGTTGCTGTGTGACCAAAAGGACCTTGGTGACCAGATGAGCTGTAATGAGTTGCACAAGGGCGCAGGGGAGGGAGGTCAGGGACTCGCTGTGGTGAACCACATTGACTGGCAGAGCTTGAAATAAGGAAATAAATAACCTGTATACTCCACTCCTGTCCAAGGCAGAAACCAGTTTATAGATGATTTTCTCTTTCTCTCTGCTACATTAATACATTGTATGAAACTGTGAAAACTTGGGCAGACAGAACCTTTTTTCCATTTCTTTGTTTCTTTCTTTTTTTCTCCTGGCAACTTTAGTATTTCCTCTTCTCTCCACTTTTCTGTCTTATTCTTCTTTATGGTTTTTCATGTTCTTACCAGCTGCTGCATTTTCTTCTCTGTTTCTCCTCTTCTCCCCTTAAGGCATGATCCAAAAATACGATCCAGTGGCTTCTGCAGATTTTATATTTTGCTGGTTGGTCCCAAAATGTGCCATGCTTTAATTGTTAAGTTTTGCAAGCCAAATACTTGGAGACTGGCTTTTCTTCTTTGCTAATTTGAGACTGTATTGCTGCTTGAATTAGTGAAAACACTTTTCCCTTGAATATGATGAGCATTGATTACTGTATGTTTTCCCACATATGCTGTGACTTACCTGGTGCTGCAGTGCTTATTGCTGAGATATTCAATGCTGCTCTTTGGGACTGTGCTTCAGGATACAGTGAATAGAGAATTCCAGATGAAATATTGCAGCCTTTGTATAATTATGTGGCTCAGAAGGGCTAAATATTGCTGTATATAGAGCAGCTGGGCTGGACTGGGGCAATAGCCAAAGGGCTCCCACTTACTCTACCGATGGGATGTATGATTGCAGGGAGGTGCGGTACCAAATCACTGGTGTTTCCATACCGAGAGCTGGACCGTGACTGAGCAAAGAGTTGCAGATGGGGAAATTCTTACTGGTTCACATGAAATGGGAGTCCATTGCAATAACATGAAAATAAGAAGCTTTTGTAGGGTATTGTAAATGATGAAACTGAGTTAAATCACAAAAAAGCTTTCAGGTTTGGAAAGTTTCATTAAAAGTTACACCTCTGAATTCAGTCCCAATTTAATAAAAGATTACGTCTCCAGCTTCTTAAAATTTAATTTGATGGTTTATAAAGAAAAGAATTAAAACATATTGTGGCATCAGTCACTTTTTGTTTCATAGAAAGTCTGTATATAAAAGTAGCATTCATCCTTCAGCAAGAGTTTATATTGGCCTACAAATTTCATTTTCCTTATTGACACAACATCCACTAATCCAAAGCAGTGGAAATTATTGGAATTTTTTTTTTTTTTAGCAGTAGAAGGTAATCTTGACCTTGAGGCTACATAAAGTGAAAGTTGGTGGAAAGTTTGGAAAAGTTGCAGCTTGGTGGGGAGAAAGAAAGTCTCTAGTACAGAACAGCAACCTGGTGCTACCTGTCTCTGGGAAATAAAGAGATAAACCAAGGCTTTTTGGGTCCTTTACTCATACCAAATAGTGTATTCGTGCGCTGAGAGTTTCACCATGTCGTGTGGAGAATAATACCGAGTACTACTACTCTGCCCATGATTTCCATGCTGTGGTCACTAATTAATGTCTTCTCTTGGTCATCACTCACTTGAGAGTAGGTGAGCAAAATATATAACCCGGTATCTGTTCTTCAGTGATCTCAGCCCTGCATCTTGAATGGTGAAAAGCTGAACCCTGAGGGTAATGGCAGACTCTCATTACCTCTGTTCACTGACTTTTCTATCACAGTTTTGCTTCAGGTATAAACAGGAGAGGAAACTCATCCTCTCATTGCTTACTTTCCTGGCAGTCCAAAGCTGGAGCACCTTTTTTTTAACATAAAACTTACTCTGGTTCTTCCCAGGTCTCTGTTTCCTGGTGTGACCAGGAAATGTTCAGGAGCGCTTCATCTGCAGACTACAGATTACAGCCTGCAGTAGGTTTCAGTGTGTTTTGAAGCCTTGATTTGCCTCTGGAATGGTTTTAAGCAAACTAGTTTTTTCTGTCACTTTTTGGACACTTTACAGTTTTCAGTAACTGCCTTGAATCAAGTCCATAGGTATGTCTAACATGCAAAAAATAGAATAATCTCAAGCCTTTATTACAATTACCACCTTGTGTTTCTGTATCACTTACCACTTAAATGGTTTACAAGCAATTACAGACTCAGTCTTCCAGAGCCTCTTGGAAGGAGCATTTTCCACTCTGCTTTACAGAGAGAAATGGAGCCTTGGAGAGGCTCAGATCCTGTTCCTCACCATGCTGAACTCCAGCACCCACCTCCATGAAGTGCAGAAGGGAGGGTGCTCTGCTGGTAATCCATCTTCGGCAGAGTTGCCCAAGGTGATATAGGAGCAGAGGCAGAAAAGGAGAATCCGGATTTCCTGTATTGGGTCCTGTCCTTGAGTGCCAGTTAGATTTAGTCAGGCTGACTGACAAGCTGCTGCTCTTCTTGAATGATGCTGGTGAGGGTTTGAAGCCCTTAAGCCTGGTAGATGGAAAGGCAGATAGATGCTCAAGTCATTGCTTACAGAAAAACAGCACCTGATGAGAAAGATTAACTACGTGCTTAGGGAGCTGCTTGCGTAAGTCACAGTTAATCCCTTCCTCATGGCTTCTTAGTACTGAGCAGATTTGTTGTGAATAATGGAACCTGGTTCCATTTTATCTGTGGTCTTTTCTTTGTTATTACCTTGAGGAACAGATAATATGAACATGAAATTAAGAATTATCTGAGGATTGTGTTCAATGAAGGAGCTGGGAGTCTCAGCAATCAGAAATAGATACAAGGGTCTTTACGCAAAAACTTTCATAACAATTTTTTTGCACTTCAGTAGTTATTTGCTTTAGATACATGGAAATTAATTCTGTGAATAGTCTCCTGTTACGTTAGGATTTCTTTAGACCATGTATGCTGGAGATTTGATGTGAATGTCAGGTCTGCTCTGGTTATTTTAGCTGGGCACTGAGAGGGCAGTGGTGTGGCTGTGCCCCATCTCCTGGTGCAGGGCATGCTGTGGCACAGGGAACAGAGTAGCACAGCCAGATTTTTATGTTCCCTAAGCCATGTGACAAAGTGAGAGCCGGCTGTGGCCCAGTGGAGTAAAATCATAGAATCAGAATAGTCTGGGTGGGAAGTGACCTATTAAGGTCATCTAGTCCAACCCCCACTGGAGGTTTTTTGCCCTTCCCGCCCATCAAAACTGGAAGTTGTATCAAAATCATCAGCTGGTCTCCAAAATACATACAAACTCTGAAGCTGCCATGTGGAGCAGTGTGCTCCAAGATGCAATGAATAGCTAACTGGACTTTGCTAGAAGCAATAATGGGAAAAAAGAGGATGGGGAAACAGTGGACCAGGTTGCCCAGAGTGGTGGTAGATGCCTCATCTCTGGAAACGTTCAAGGTCAGGTTGGACGAGGCTCTGAGCACCCTGGTCAAGGTGATGATCAACTTCTCACCTGCGCAGCTCAGCACGGGAAGAGCTGCGCCTCTGGCTGCTGCTGAAGTTAATCAGCAAGTTAAATCACTGTGCCACTTCCACTGGTGGTGTTACTGGTTTAATTAATGAAGAGCTTGGGATAAGGAGAGTGCTGGCCTTGTAGCTGAGTTAGTGAGGTCGATACAGTTGGAGAAGTAAGAACAGGCAGAGGAGCCTGTAGAAGTACACGGAGTGGAAATGGGGGTGTATGCAGTAAAGCACACAGCACGTGGTTAATCCTCATTACGGGCGGAGGGCTGGAAGCGTGCTCTGCAGTGCATACATGTGGCTGCTGTACAGAAATTGGACAATATTAATTTAAAAGCTATTGAGCAACAGTGATTTTTTAAAACCAGAGTTTTGTTAACCTGATGAGATTAAATTTAAACATGGCGTTACCATCTCTGCTCTCAACCCTTAATGCCAAAAGGCAGGAAGAATATCGGGAGGACCTGAAAACTTCGGTTTCTCCCGCAGGAGAGCTGCTGCAATGAAGGAATTTCAGCAGAGGTTTGCTGGGCTGTGCTGACCACCCGAGGACAAGAACTTTATCAACAGTGTTGTTCCAAATGTGATGCTTCATAGTTGTGCAGCGGTACAGCATTATTCTGCCTTTTCTGCTCAGAAAATAAAAATATGCAGCACTAAAAGACTGAAAAATTCAAGTACTGTAGCAAAGACATCTTATTTTTCCTCCAAGGTTGCTTAATTAATTTCTTTCGACTTTCTTGTACTGTTTGGTGAATGTTATTTCAAACTACTGTCAAAGGAAATGTGAGGAGGGAAAAATGAGCCAACTATGTACTGCTTCTAATACAATTATATCTCCCTTGAAAAACAGAGAATTAATAAAAATAGGTGTTAGCCCATATGCTTGACAGGGAGCATTTAGAACAGTTGGGTATGTTTCTAATGTTTCTAATTATCCTTGTCAGGCCATTTTGTAAACCAAAAAAAATCTGTAAGTTAAATAAAATTCAAAGACAGGCCAGGATATTTTAAGCTTCACTTTCAAACCATCCTGTTTGTGTTGTTACCTCCTATCCATAGCCATTTTCCCTGACAAGAAAAACAAACAAATCTGTTAACATGATGAATTTGGTTTGTGTGAAGGTTATTGGACATCTGTGTGAGGAAAGCTAACAAAACTGGAGAATCGTATGATGTTTTGTCTGTAGATGGTTCTGCCTGTTTTAAAGATGACAAATTCAGCTGCCTGAGTTAAAGGCAGGGGATGGAGGTGGCTGGAGTCAGTGGCTGTGGGATTTTACGCACGAAAACCTTGACATGCCGCTGTGCATCAAGAATGCAAGATCAGGCTGCTGGAAATTACGCTAATTAGGAAGATTCTTGCACTGGGGACCTCAGTTTAGAGCTTTCAGGAAAGGCAGTACCCAGGAGTTATTCAGGGGCTGGTTGCACACAGCTCATATCCTTGACTTAGGCATTGCTGCTGCTTCCAGCTTGGCTTGCTGTGGCATTTCCTCTTCTCACAATGCAGAGTGAATAATTTACAGATGAAGTTTGTCTTTTTCTCACATTTCTATTTGCCATTTTAAAAATCTTTGCTGAATAATTTATCAAAACAAGCCGTTTTCTGTAGTTCTTTTCTGAGGAGGCTGTTGGAAAAGATTCTGCTGCCTAATTGGAGGTTCCCAGAATCAACTTTCTCCTGTGAGTACACACCAATTTAAAGTATCTGCTTTGTGAATATTTGCTGTAACTTGAGTGAGTTACCTCTTAAAAATTTTCTGTGCCGGTGAATGTTTCTCTCAGGAAAGTTCCCTTTTCAATATTTCTGGAAAACACACAAAGGACAAGGACACAGCTGAAGTCTCTTAAATTGCAAACACATTTGAATATTCATGATGTCTATTTTAATATTCACCCATTTTCTGCTCATGTGAATGCAGCATGTCTGTTTTAAGGCAGAATACATCCGTGGTGATTTGTTTTGTTATCAGAAATATTAATGTTGGGAAAAAACTAGTGTGAGATGTGGCCAGCAGAAAACCTATTGCCTGGCTGAGACCATAAATAAACTCAGAAATCACAGAGGTTGTTTCTGTCCCCAACTGTGTGGCACAAATAAGGAATATTTTGGTCAGATGAACACAGTGTGTGAATGTTGGAAAAGCCCCTGTGACCCTGCAGGTGCCACAGGAGGTGAGCTGGGGCTTTATGGGGTGTGTTTGGAAATGTCCCCCCTTTGGCAAATCACTTCTCGTCACACCCTGCACTCAGCAGGCTCACATCCCGAGGTGTTTAAGGAAGGTGAGGATGAAAAGCACTTTGGACCCAGTCAGAAAGAAATTTTCCATTTGAAACCAGCACTGCTGAAAACTATTCCCTCTCTTCTCTGCTCAGCATGCAGCATCCACCGCTTCTCTCCATTCATCTGGTGCCTGGTGACAAGTCCTCAGATTGTCTTATGGGGAAATTTCCTCCTACATGTTATTTGAACGGTCTTTTCCCTTATGCTGGTAAATGATGTTGCCAGCAAAAATTATTTCCTTTCAGGGCTGGCAAACACTGCTTCTTACTTGATGGCTTACTGGGAATACAATTGGAAAAAACATATTATTTTTTTAAAAAAAGCATGATGGAATAAAGTGAGAAGAGAGGTTTTTATCTCCCACCTAGTAGCTGCAGTAGAGGAATTTCCTACTCTGTTTATCTCTGGAGTGTGCAATTTCTCTTAGTGGACTTGCTGATTAAATGTTGGTGTGACAGGGAGCCCGACACCTCAGACTTTGTTAATTCTTACATATTCTGTGCTTAGATGTAAGCTTACTTGTAGTCTACTTTATCTGAAAATAATGAGAATTGCATTGGACAAACAATCAGCATATTTGTAATCTCTATTAAATAACTTTCTTGTAGATGCTGTTGGCTTCAAGATCTTAATCTGACGTTCAGCAAAGTCAAGGGAAGAAGTGGGATCCAGCTGGGAATACTCACAGCAAAGGTGATTTTGCCCAAACCAATAGAAACTTTGAAAATTAACTCAGTTTTATTCCAGCTCCTCTGCTTTTGTGGAAGAGGGTATGGCACAGTGCACTTGTTTTAACTGGTATATATACACCCTCCAAATAACCTGTTTTCAGCAGCAGATAATTAATCCACTGTTTCAAAGTATAATCTCAAAATCTCAATAGTTTGTGTTATTTCCTGCTG
>NW_010199578.1:18558-107379 GCF_000695765.1 Mesitornis unicolor
ATCCCTTAATTTACTGTTAGACTTGCTTATTCATGTATTCATTGAACTGTACTGGGAAATACCTTGTTGGAAAGAGCAGTTATCACCAGTCACGTTATTACTTAGAAAAATTGAAGGATAGTACCTATATATTGGCAGGGGTAGAAGGAAAAGTTACTTGTCAAGCTTATTGAAACTCATCAGCAAGTCAGCATAAAGCACCCTCAATATCTGGTTTCCAAATCCAGCCTCTTCCCCAGAGCCTGCCCAGTTGAAGAAGGAACCGGCCACACTGACTGAAAATCTTGGCCCCAGGATCACTATGAGGTGACCAGGTGTTCTGCCTGCAAGCATGGATTGGAAAATATATTTCTTACTGTGTCAGACAGTACAGGAGAGGAGATGCACAGTGCTGTAGCTCTTTGCTTAGTCCTGTGTGAGGAATATAAATATCTAAATGTTTTCTGGTTTTCATGTTGAGTCCTCAGTGGGGGAGCAGGGAGGAGAAGGACACCAGCTGTGCATTTGAGCTGACTTCTGATGGATCAGCACATTTACCTTGGACGCCATCCTGGCCTTCAGAATTCAGGGGAGAGCAGTCAGTCCTGACAAGAGGTCTCTTTAGGACTCTTAGATTGTGTTTATTCTCCCTCTCTACTTCAATTGCCTAAATGTTTATATAATTAAAAAAATTATTTCAGTGCAGCCAAGCAAGCTATAGACCAGATACGGTATTTTATTTGCTATGTAGTCCACAAGTAACAAAGCAACAATTTCTTTATTATAGGATGAGAGCGTATCTAAGAAATATGCTGCCAGTGGTGTCAAGAGGAATGTGGCACGCTGCATCATTTCTGAGCATTAATACTTTCATTTATTTTCTAGTAGTTTGCAGAGCAGCTGACACCTAGCATATAGACTGTGTGCCATTGGATAAAATTGACTAAATGTCTGAAAGAGTTTTTGAAATTACTGTACCATTCCAACCCTGTTCTGTCACTGTAAGGCAAAAGAAGAAACATAAGCTATTGAAATTTTTCTTATAAGAGTCTGTTTGCTTGCCCATGCACTGTTTGCATTGAATCTAGTCTGCTAAATTTAAGGTACATGCTATTTTGCATAGCAGTGAAGCATATCCTTAAGTCTCACTGAAATATAGAAGACGACAGGGATTACAAGTCCTTCCTGAGGAGCCGGAGCAGAACCCATTAAGGTATTGCAAGTCATGCAATTCAATGGCCCTCAAAGCATAATTTGATTGTAATTCAGGAGGTTACTAAAAGGAAATCCATACTAGGCTGTAAGATAAGCAAAAGCGAGCAGTGTATTTACTATGAGTGGTTAAATGCGAGGTGTGCGAGTCCCCTATCTCTTTTGTCTGCAGTTTATCACCACTGAAGGCAAGTAAAAGAGGAATAATATCTAATTCACAAGAGAAGATTGGATTAAGCTTTCCCAAAGGTCTTATGGGAGTCATTTCCATTTCACTCTCCTCTGGACTAGCCTAACTCCTTCAGGCTGTTTCCCAGTCTGTAAAGGAGGAAGTCTTGGCGCATGGGAAGCAGGGTACGATTCCCAGTATGTTGGTGCTTTGTGAAGGAATTTACCTTTGACATCTGTAAAGGAATTAGGAGACCCACAAAGTCCTATCTGAGTGCAGGACTTCTCTTACTGTGAAGCTTTCTTTTTCAGGCTCCTTTTTGCTATGCAAGCTTCCTGCTTTGTAATGAGTATCTCTTATAGGGGTTTATTATCATCTTTATTTATTAGCAGAAACCTGGGTGGTCTCATATCTTGTGGTGGTTGTACTCACTGCCCTTCTCTACAGCTTTAGTGACTCCAATGCAGTTTCTGCATGTGAAGCAGCTAATGAAATACTGATGCAGTCTTGAAGTGGTTGAGTTTATGTACCATGATACTGATTTTTTTTAATGTTACCTCTTTGTTATTGTGTAGCAAACCTTGGAATAAGCCCTTTCTAAAATACCCCAAAATGAAAGGTAGATGCAAGCAGTGTAACTCAGAGCAATGTTCCCTTGACTTCAGACAAGCCGGTGAGGATGCCCGATGTGCTGAAAGCTTAGCCAGTCCAAGGTGAAGGTAGAACAGCGACATCAAGAGAGACCACGTGGACACCTGCCACGGACGTGCAGGAGACCAACACCACTAAAGAAAAATGACTCAGAGAGATAGTATCAAGCACCACATGTTGGTAATTCTGATTAACTTAACTTTACGTGTATGAATCCTTAACTTTTCACTTAAATTTCATTGTAGGAATCAAGCGGAAAAGGCAGGCAGTCTCTCTCTGCAGAATCCTACCTGACTCACTCTGTGGAAATAGCCCCAGGTTTTCTGTATTATTTCTATATTGTTATTTCTGTGTGAGAAGGAATTCTGCAGCAGCAGAGCACAGGGCGTGCTTGGTCCTGCTGTGGTGCAGGGAAAGGATGCTGCTGTTTCTGATGTGGTGAAATCCAGTCTCTGTCAGTGTCTCTGTTCCACCTGCATGATACTAGTTTTAGTAGAAATGATGCAGTCTGGATGCAAGGTGGTTCTCAATTGTAAATACTAGTTTAGACAGAGTGGGTTATCCAAGCGAAGGCTGAGAATGCAAAGGAGGTTATTTATTTGTGCTTCTTAAGCATTTACTGTCCAGATATTCCAATTTTTCTTAGCCTTTTTCAAACATATCATAATTTGCTTTAAATGCATGTGTGTGAAAAAGAGAATGCATGCATGGAATATTATGTTTTACTATTCCAGTGATAGCTTCACTTAGAGGAAGTGATCATGAATTGACACTCATCACCTTCCAGCTAATACCACACTGGTTGCAAATGAAACGGGAGAAAACCTCTGCATCTCAGAGGCTCTGACAGGCAACTGTGAGGAAGTTTATAACAGCCCTTGGAGCTGAAATGAAGGGCAGCTTTCCTTGCTTTTTCGTTTTGAGGAGGCAGACAGTGATGCTTTCTTGCCCACTAATGGGCAGTGCATCTTCCCATTCATGTTGGACTTTCGATTTTCAAGGAGCACACAGTTCTTTTTCTACCACTTTCCTTATTTTTCTCTGGTTGCTGTTGTAACTGCTGTATCTTCTTTGAGCTCCTGGGCACTACAAGACATCTCCTAGATGTTGAATCTTGTCATTTTTGATAAATTTCTGTGAACCACAGAGCTCAGCTGAAGCTGCAGTTCAGCATCCTGAAGTGCCAGTTTAATCTATTTCTAGCATTGGAAAAAAAGGGAGGGAAAGCTAGAAAACCTCACAGCTTTATACCAGTTATAATGATGGGAACAAATTGTCTTTCAGAAAATAATTTAATCCCTGGAGTATTGGAGATGGCTTTTGAGTGTCATGTTTAATAGAGCCTAAGGTACGGGGAGCGTCCTGTTGTTGTGGCTTGTAATTAAAAAAACCCTAAACCATTTTCCTCGGAAAGTTCACTAAAGTGCAGTTTTATTTTACTGTTTTCCAGACTGAAGCTGCAAGTGGAACAGACTTCTCTTGGAAATGCTGGTGACTGTTTTTGCCTTAGCATTGTCGGATCACTTTGTGTGTACATGCCCGTCATATTGTTTTATCTGAGCTTGTGATCTGAAGGAATGTGAGTGTTTATCATGGCAATGGAGAGGCCTTCAGAATTCAGTTCTTTTTAAGAGATGATTGATTACTCACCAGGAGAGCTAGAGGAAGCTTTTAAAGACAAAAATGGGTGCTGGCTACCTATTTTGCCAATAGCAAAACTAGGTCTCTATGTCTTAGTCCTTGAAATTTCCCTCTGGATTCACCAAGGTAAGAGGACAAATTTCACTACTGTTTTCATAATTCCATCTGGAATTATTAAGACAGTCCTTAGTGCTGCAGTTGTCACCAAATTAAACATCAGATGAATGCCACAGAAGATGAGAATTAAAATTTGGATACCACATCTGCCTGGTTCTCAGGATCAGACAGAGTTTATTTCCTCACAGATGTTAATCAGGAGCTTTGCTGGCTCTGGACGGGCTCCAGCTCTCCAAGAGGCCATGGATGGAGTTTCTGGATGTCCCCATGGGCTGATAGTAGACAGATCTGTGGTTGTGCGCCTGCAGTAAAATGCTAAAACCTGTCCTCTTCTCTTTCTCAGGCCAGCAAATTTCATACTGATTATAGGCTGCTTAAGGTGTTCTAGGACAAGCTCCTTTTCACATATTTTTACTTGTGGATTCCCGCTGTGCCTGGACAGCTGGCGTTTTCTGTGTCTAGGAATCACTGGTTCAAATTAAAACTGTTCAGCATGATGTCTTGTCGAGATTCATGCCTTTCAAAACAGCAGCCCTAGTTTAATGTTTGGGTTGCCTTAGGTTTCTCTCCAAATACCATTAATTGTCAAGAACATCTGCAAGCATATCTAAGTATATGGAATATACAGAGGTACTTGTAAATGTACCTCTAAGTGCATGTAGGCCAGGTATTAGGAATAAAGAGGATGACCAACTGTTCAGCATTCAAGTTCATCTATCTAAACTACCATTTTCATTTGTACTGTGGTTGTGACATATAAATCAATGCCCACAAAATAAAATTGCTTTGTCTAATAATCCTTTGTGCCAGGGTCATCAATAGTTCATTAGTCTTGCTTTGCATCTGTCAATAAATGTGCAATTGAGAAGGAGCTCAAGGAAAGATGTGAGTATATTCTGTATGGGAAGGAGATGTCTTCCACTTTGGCCACCCTTTTTCTCCTCTCAGTTGTGGCCTGCATGGAGTGGTTGTAATGTGTGCACAGCTTTTCTTCTCTTGAAACAGCTTAAAGGAGGGTATATGTTTTCATTTATTCCTGAAGAGCCCAAAAGGGCTATCGAGTCTGTGAGCTCTACTCACACCATTCTCACATGTGTGAGAAACTTCCACAGCAGGATCAGTAATTATTTTAGCTGTCCTTTGGGTTTTGCCTCTGATCTAGAAGACACTTGTGTAAAGGCAAGTTGTCTCTTCCTGGCTAAAAATCACTGCGCCTCTGACCAAGGTGACAGCATGCTACCTGCTGACTAATGAGTGCCCCTTCCTGGGCCATCTAGGTGCTCCTCACTCATTACCCCAGTTTATGTAGCTTGACATGAGAGACTGGATGTTATCCCAGCAAGGTGGCATGGCTTCAGGTGATGATATTTTACTCGCATAATCTTGCCAAGTCATCTTAGCAGCATTTTGTGATCCGGTTCCTCTCGATCTGTGTCACTAAACTCTACACAACGTGCCAGAGACAACGTGTGTAGCTCTTCTGTGTCAAAGCAGGCCAAATAAAACTTCAGCACGCCCTTGGTAGTATCAGCTTTTTATCAATCAATTGGAAATCCACATTGTTTGACAAGGAGGTCAACAAACAGATTGTGTCATTAATTAGATATCAAGTAATTAGTTGACAGTTCCTGCAACGCCACTTTATTTCTTTCACTATGGTCATTATATAGTTACAACAAGTTTTACTAATGATCAGCACGTAATAGTTTCAAAATTCATCAAACTTTTTTATTTATTCAGATTTCCCTGTTAGAAAAACGTTGATTATGATTTTGGGTAATTCTAGTGCAAGAAAATTCTAATTTCATTTATTTTCTTTTCCTTTTTGCGAAAGGAAAGAGAACAGAAGATTGAAAAGTTATAACGTCTTCAGAATATGACATTTTCTGATAGCTTTTGTTTCACAAGGTACTGCTGAAAATGACAAATGGAAAAAAAATTGCAAACTGAAAAAATAATTTATTTTTAAATTACTCACAGGATATATTTGCCTTTTTTGAAAAGTCAGTTTTATTCATGCGTAAGTTAGAAAATTGATCTGGTACTGCTAGGCTACAGTTGAACAAAAAAGATTTGTATATAAAGGACTGAGTGATTTTAAACTTCTTCTTGTGTTACAGTATTTCCTATCAATATTTCATCATAAGAAGTCTGTGCAATGACTTACTTTGAGTCTCGCTTTGCTGGCGCGGGTAGGCTGCCTCTTTGCTAGTGTCATTCTTCAGTAGTTTTCTCTGCTGATAAAAGTTAGCACGAGGAATGAAAAGGGACAAATTTCTCCAGAAAAACATGGAGAGAATGAAAGAATTCTAGTTCCTTTTGAAACACTGTCTCTTCCCTTCTGGCTACAGGAGTCCCTCCCTCCCAGAGCAAGCCCTAAGTGTGTCCCCCACCATTCACGCACCTACAGATGCCGAGATGCTCTGCCATGGGCAAATATTGCCTGCGAGCACCTTCTCCTGCAATTGCCTACTTTGAATGTGGCAGAGTGAAAAGTACTTTCATTAGCAAGTGATGCTCTGGGCTTATGGGGAATGCTGGAAAATCTGTATTCATGGGAATTAATGGTAGGAAATTTCTAATCTTTCCTCTGCTCCAGGCCAAATACAGATGTTATTCAGAAAGAGTATCCAGTAGAGTCAGCTTAAACTGAGCTTTCCTCAGCTAGGCTAGATTTTTTTGGAATGAAAACTCTCCATGAAAATAACAAAAGTTGTCTCCAGAGCTGCTCCAGTGCCATTGGGTTGGCTGACAGCAACTGCAGCAATGGGAAAATTAGACAGTTAGAAGGCAAGAGGATATTTGGCACATTTATCCACTGTCTGCTCCTTGTAAAGCTCTTCCAAAGCCTGACCGTAGCTCTGACTGTCACACTGTGTTTGAAGGCCAGATCCAAGGAGTGACTCAGGGCCCATCTTCACTGTGTTGTTTGCTCCTGGTCTTCGCCGTCTGACTGTCCATGCAAGATGCTGTTTTAAAGTGAGCCAGCCAGCTCCCTCCAAGAGGAAACTCTCCAGGGCTGCTGTCACAGATGCAATGTGTGTTCTCATAATGGTGCTGTCTCTCAGCTCTGATGAGCTGTGAAACATCTCTGGTATCATCTCAGCTGTCTTGGACCCACATCTCCATTTTGCCATAGGATTGTCTTACAGGTCCCAGCGGGTGCGTGGGGTGGATAAGGCCATGTCATTCAAGAGGGAGCTAGGCCTGAGAAATGCCCTCAAATGCCTTAGGCCAAAGAGGGAAGAAGTTGTTGAAGGTTGGACTGATGAGGGTAGAGTAGGGGTGGTTTGCTCTGACTGTGCAGCATGGCTGTGTCCATTGCAGGGAATCGCCTTAGTTGTGAGTAGCACATGGTTTTAGTAACAATTTAAAATTTACAGCATACTGTGAAGGTAACTTCATACAGGAATACACAGCTGTATTACTTTTTTCCTAATTTCGTCAACAAATGTAGCCTTTCTTAACAGCCTTTCTACCCTTTTTCCTCATGATTTATTTTTGCATGTGTTATAAATAGCCAATGCTCTAGATCGGGTTAGTTCCCTAGGGAAATAAGTGCATGACACTTAGAGGATAAATTCTCTGCCTTATACTCACTGAGGACAGCATTAGGGGAGGTGTAAGGCAGGAAAGAACTTGATACTGTATACAGAAAGTAATTTAAAGAATTTCAACAATTGTGTTTTTAGAAACCTTATTATAAGGTCAATTTATTATGTCAAATCACCAGTAATTAATTTTACAGGAGCTGATTTCCCCCGTCAGAAGCTGGCCAGTGCGCCTTTCTGGTGCAGCACCTCTTTTCTTGTGCCTCTGGTCCTCCAAAGGCTTCCAAGAGAGATTCTCTGTGCAGGGAGAAAGACGAAGTACAAAATACATGTAATGTTATGGTAATTCTGTTGTTTTTTCCAGAAATGCTAACTGACAGCTAGTCATCCAGCACAAGCCACTGTGTTTCTTCATCTCCGCCATCTGCCATGGTTGCCCTCTTCCCTGCCTACTCATGAGAGAAGAATTGTCTTTTTCTCCATCTTTCTAAGCTTCCTGGACAACTGATCTTCCTTGTGCCACTGCTGCCTGCACTGGACCACTGTCACAAGGCTGCTGAGAAGACGTGACCTGGAGGAGAAGGGTATAAATGCTGACCTCCCTGCAAGATACGCATCACCCACTGATGCTTTGATTTAGCCCCTCACGCAGAAACCTTTCTTGGTTCTAATAAAGAAACCAAAATAGTGAGGTTTGAAGAAACTGTGATCTGTCTCATGGGCTGATGAGACAAAATCCCTCTCCTCACTGGTTGTGGTAATTGTACTCCAAAATTTACAGCAGAAGAGTCTTTAATATTATTGATGTACTTAACGTAATCTACTGGTTTCCTGTAATGAAATATGTTTAGATAGAGGTGAAAAAAACTTCAGTGTATTTTGGCCCTATGGAAGGTCGAAAGAAAAGCCTAACTGATTTAACACTGCTTTTTTTTAATTTTATTTTTTGGAAGGATGCTACATATACTTTGGTTTAGCAATCCAACATAGAAGAAAACAGCATGACTCGAGCCAAGAAGAAGAGTCGAGAGAGTGAATAACGACAGCACATATCAGCAGTAAAGAAGCAGTCTGCTGCAGCACCTGTACAGAGAGCCCGGGGCCAGCGAGAGAAGTGGCAGAAAGATTGCAGTGGGAAATGGCATGGGGAGCACCATATGCACTGAGCACTGAAAGGCTGAGAACAGCATTTTAAGCTATCCAAAAGATGGGGGAAATATCTCTGTCCTTGAGTAAGTGCAAAGAGAGAGAGAGAGAGGAATTTTTTGAAGCTGGGCAGTTCAAGGCCATACTTTTAAATCTAGGGAAGTGCAGGTTTGCTTTTATTTAAAAGAGAGTGTGTTGATGCTAATGAGGCACTGTAGATGTTCACAGGGATGCAGATAGGAATCTAGCAGGGCTGCTGGGTATTTCTTTAGGTGAGAGATGAGTATTGATATGGTTGCATGAAGTTTACAGTAAAAAGCAATCCATTGGCAAACCCGACAAATTAACCATTTTGAATGCTAAATACAGAGAGCTTCTGTTTTCTTTGTTGGCTGTGTTCTTGTTTTAGATAGGGTTTGATGTAGAAATTGTTTAGAGCAGGACTGTAGTTGAATAACATTCTCAAAACAGCCTCTACTACTACTGTTAAGATGTTTGCAATCTACATAATGCTACATTTTTCTACTAAATGTATTTTCTTCCTAATTTTTGATTTTCCTAATCTGCTGAGTCTGTCCCACTTAGAATAAACTAGAAGAAAATGCATTGTGTGAAATCAAAACAGGTTGTTAAAGCCATCCTGTGGGATGCAGGGTTAAGGTTCCTTCACCAAAGCAGGCAAAAAATATGTCATTGTCTTTTCTGTGGTTTTCCTGACTTTTTGTTTTAAACAAATAATACTGGAAAATGAAGGATGGTTCACTTACCAGACTTGCTTTGGTACCTAAGTCTGGGAGAGAATTTGTGGCAGAAGGTCCTGGAGATGTTGGAGCGATAACCTCCTGGTCAGAGATGGCAGCTTTTCAGGAGTTTGGTCTGGGTCAACTTACTTCCTCCTTCAGGTTTTTTCCTTTAATAAGACCATAAAATGGGGTCTTCTGAATGACCTAAATGCTTGGCTTCTGTTTTTTCTTGGTCAATATATTATGTTGTAAGCTTAGAGCTGACAGTTAACACAACTCTGCTGTTGACATGAGTGGGGGATCAGGCACCCCTGACATTGAGGACATTGGCATCCTGGAGCCAGGCAGGGCACGAGGGCTTGGCTGGGAAAGCTCCATAAGAGTCCCACAGCTTTACAATCCATTTACTGGTGACTGCAAGATGTTTTGCATAGATTCATTTTCTTCTTTCTTTCTTAAATGTGAACACCTACAGATCAGTCAACGGAGCTTGAAAATCTTCCTGGTTCTTTTATGAATGTTCTGCTTTCTTATTCCTTTCATGTGTTTTGCACAGAACAAGCCAACACCAAGAAAGCAACTTATTGTGGATGATCAGAAACGCCCTTTTCCCCCTCATTTTTCAAAAGGCAGTACACAGAAATTGACTGTTGTCTGTACACAGAGTTGCCATTTTCCATATAAAACCAAAGTGTCATGCAGCTCATTGTTTCATAATGTTTAGAAAAAAAAAATCAGTGTCAACAACCAGGGCTTGTGACTGTCATTGGTTTTATTAAAAGCAAAAACGTTTGATCTTTTAAGGAAAGAATAAAAAATCAGCTGCTGTATTTTTTTAAAATACTTTGCACTTGGTCTTATCTAAAAACATCAAAAAGTGAAAAATCTAATGTGACATTATACATTCTAGTGGCCCCTAATAGCCAGTCACTCCACCAATTTTTCTAAGTTTATCTTTAATCTACTACTCCCAAACTAATTAAGGACTGAATGCCTTTGGACTGATTTTCATTTTGTCTTGAGTTATTGTGACATCTTTACTACAAATTCTTTTTCAGTCTAATTAAATTCTTGCAGCATAAATGTCATTATTAATATCATCACCTTTGGTAGACTAACTTTGCCTTGGTCTCCTGATAACTCTACATTGTAGAATAACTCCCTTTCTTTCTGGTTAATATTTGAAAAGTTTGGCTTGAGGTAAGAACATCTTGAGGCTTAGCATAGACAGAGAATCCATTAATAAAAATATATTAATTCAAATGGATGGGGTTTTATTACAAAATCCAATAGTTATGCTGTTATATTAGTTTTCAGAAGAATATTTCAAAACTCATTTAAAACTTTTATTTTTGTCTTCAGAAATTATTCCTGGATGCTAAGAATTCTAATAATTTGAGGATTAGAAGTAATTCCCACTTATGTGGCAAAAATTTCCAATCAAATAATTAAATCAGGTGGAAAGTAGACTCACTAGAAGACTGCCAAAAATGAGTATTCATTTCCTCAACCCAAAAGAAGGTTTTCTGTGGGCTTTCTGCAGAGAACATGAGACCATCCCAGGAATGGTGGGAGCTCAGCAGAGGACTGGTAGGCGAGTCTTTATTCCTTAGCAAGTAAATATAAAAAAGAACTACCATGAAAAAAATAATTTATATTAAAATTTCATAATCTATCCATTAGTTTGACTAACATTGTCTTCATAACTTTTTGTTATTATTTTGTTTTTAATAATGAACTCTTTAGCTTTAAATTAATCAGTCAGTAATACCGAGATATTCTGAAGGGCACAGGTGACAGTGAATTACCTTTTGTGGGAGGTGTATCAGGAGTAAATCAACAAATTGATTCCTAGTCTAAAAGCTGGATTAATTTATTAGGGTGAAGTTTTGATCTTTGATCTCGCAAAGTTTTGATGAGCATTAGTGGTATTAGAATTGCAGGTCCAGACATCCAGAACAATCTATTAAGTTAATAGGCAGCGAGAGTTTGAGATTGATTGCTGTAATCATAGTGTGAAACCTGAAATTTGCTTTGTGGATACAAAGAACTGGGCCAGATTCTGGCACAACTGCAGAGATGTGTGTTAATACAAAAATTGTCCGCTTAAATTCCAATGAACTAAAAAGGAAAATAAAATGCTATTCAGAAAAGGTGAGATGCTTATCATTTGACTCTATTAAAACAGTCCTAAATTCTTCTTTGCACAGCCATATGAGTATAGGCAAGCCTAAATGCGTATAGAAAGGCTATTAACTTTGTATTGGCTCTACAGCACAGCCTACATCAGCCCCTTGAGAGGCCGTGATGCACAGTAGCATCGTGGTCTGTATTGGGCTGATATAATTAATGAAGTCTCTGGAATCTCCAAATCGAAGCAGAGAGAAGTGGAAAGCTTGCTGCTGCTGTGAAATCCTCCTTCCCACCCTGCAGCCACTGTCGCAAACCTCTGCCACCCCGAGGGATGCTCTGGGCTGGTGTAGCACCAACGCTGCAGGCAGAGGCTGAGGCAGAAGCAGCCCTGCAAAACAGATAGCCAAATGCTCTCCAAAGACTGATAAAATTGCCAAGTTAATGTTCTGAAGAAAGTGCATTTCAATAATTAAATTGTCCAGTGCAATTGCTACCTTCTACAAATTATTTTTTGCACTTTTGCTTATATTTTGACTATCTTTGAAGAAGTCCACGCTATGGGTCTTTTTTACTCCCTAAGCTCCTCAAGGAGTTAATATATAGCTGTATATACAATTGAGCTTCCTTGATGCTCCCTGAATTTTATAGGTAAGCCCTTGACGCCGTGCCTTTCTGTGTCTGTCATTATGGATGTCTCACGTGCATTTGAAAGCCTGGTCCCAGCGGTGACCCAGACGGTCCCAACACACGCCCGCAGCTCAGAAATCCTCTGGTCTGATTTTAAACATGGTGCGGTGGCTTATCTGCTAAATAAAATCTAAATGAGAAATGTTGATACTTAATGAAATATAAGTTGGGGGATTTCACAGAAGAAAGCTGCTGTCACTGCTTTAATTTATTAGGGGAGAGTTATGTGCAGATGGTATATACAGAGTTATTTCCTGACTGTACTCCAAAGTAAGTTGATTTGTGGTTTAATGACTTTTATCAAAATGAAATAAGCATTTGATCTTTGGATTTGATCTGGCTATATCTGCAGCTGCTACACCACTACAGCAATTACTTCCAAACTGGGCTTTTTGCCCAGGCAAATGGAGTTCGTCCTTGTTTCATGTCTCATTGACTGTCCTGATAATACACACAGTGGAACTGTAGGTTTTTTCTTTCCTCTAAATTTGATAGGTGTGAAAGTAATAGACTAATTCCCTCCCCTTTCTTTTAGTGTCAGTGTTGTTTTATTATAATACATTTGCTACCACTGGTTGATTTTATCTTGAAGCTGCTCCTAACTAAAATGTGTAATTTTCTCTACATAATTCTGCTATGCCCTTTTTATAGAGACCCAAGAAATTCATTTATGAATTCTAAATCTGGGAACCCTCGTGGTAATCTTCACATCTGTCTGTGTGGTTTAGCGATGAAGTTGTAGTGAGACATTGTACACCCACGCCGGATTAAATCCTCTCCGGATGTATTTCCATGGAAGGTAATAGAGTTATACTAGGAATAAATTTACCCCCTTGTATCTATCTCTGAAATAGCGCTTGTTTTCACTACTGGCTAATTAATTACTGGCAGATCAAAACTGTAGTGTGTTAAGATTAGCAATTATTTTCCAGGACAATATTTGATTGATTGATTGATTGATTGTTCAGGACAAGATCCCCGAAGTTCAGCCCCGAAAGCTCCCAGCGAGGGATCGTCAGTAAGATTAACAGATCGTAGGGCTTGGTGCTGTCAGCTGTGAGCAGCCCTGCTCACGCCGGCTGCACTTTTGACCAGAGTGTAGGAGACAGCAGCAAAGTTGGTGGCTCACAGCCAGAACGAAGCTGCTGGGTTGCAGTACCCAGTGTATTCTCTGAACAAGGCGATGTTGGATGAGGATGCTCTGGAAAGAACTTCCAGATGCAGGTAGCAGATCTCAAGGCTGTGGGTTCGCAATTGCAAGGAGATGCAATTGCAAAGAATTACTAAAACAAAGTAAGTGATTTTGTTCTCCCTTCGTTTACTGTCACATTGGAAGAAAGTTCACTGCACTTTGAGTGGTTGGAAGCTAGATTTTAAATTGTCTTTTTTGGCTGGTTATTTCTTGGAGATATGTGATAAAAATGACAATAACTGGAAAGCAACTGGTGCATGAGCTGTCTTAGATTCACAGTCCTACCAGAAACTGTGAGAAGGCGGTTCGTCGTGAGAGCTCTGAAAGGTTTTCCTGTGCCGGGGTTGCTGCTTTGTCTTTAGCAAATCAAACTACTTGCATAGTACTTGCTTCTTAATCCAGGAAAATTAAAACCACCAGTGATAGCTACATTGTCCAGCCATCTGCTCTCCCAGGTGCTCCCACGCCTGATCAGAGATGTAGTGATGTGACCTAGAATCCTACTGCGTATCTGGGATTGTTCCCAGCACAGTCCCAAGCTTCAATCTTCTGCATGACATCAGATGAAGTAAACATCAAGATCTGATGCGAAAGCATATGTCCATTGCATAATTCATTAAGAGTTCTTCTCTGGAACTATTTTTAGATACTTTTCAATCAGAGCTAAAGAGTGAGGATTATTCAGGAAAAAAAGATAAGAAAATTATGGGGGTTTTCAGAAACATGTCTAGGTACTTCTGGGACTGAAGGCACTTTTGCCTGTTCAGATATGTGTGTTGTTTTTTTTAAATAAGTATTTCCATTTTGGACAGTTCCACAGTTGTCCATAGCATCTTGGTGTGAGGTGGTGTAAATCCGATAGCAGCACGGGAAACCTGCTCCTTTTTTACTTATCACTGCTCCTAAAACCCCTGTCAGCTCAGACAACACGGTTCCTCCCTCACACCATTTTCAGAGCTGTGTCACTCCATTACCTTGAGTGCTGTTGTTCCCAATTTCCGCACATGATACACATTCACCACTGTTTACCTCCTGTTCTGCAGCTTATCCTCTAAGTGTTGGTGCCACGTAGCAGGCAGAGTAGGTGGTGAGCCTGCCCAAGCTGTGCAAAATGCCTTATAACTGCAAATCATTGCAGCGCTTACAGCTTGTTCTCTGGTGTCAGCAAGAAAACGTGAAATGCATTTGGCTTGTGTGGGACACCTGGGATGCTCACGTGTTCATAAATGAAGGCAAGTGCAGACACCCTTTTCCTTGCCTCATTTCACCTGACATACACAGAATGAGTGGTTTTGCTGTAAGAAAGAAAAAAAAAAGCAAGCAACCAACAAAAAACCCGAAACCTAAAAACCCATATTGTACAGTATGAGTCACTGAAGAGAAATGGAAGGAGGCGCTATTTTGAGGGCTTTTACATCTTCCTTATTGCTAGGAGACTGCTTCCCATGCGTGTTTTTCTCTTCAGGCTCTCAGCAGCTGCCTCGTTTGTACAGCAGTGTTGAAGGCAATTTATGGAGCAGTTTTGTACGAGAGAAGGAGAAGCAAACTTGGATGGGAGCTTATTTTCATTTTTCAAGCTTTCTGAGGCAAATGTGAGAGTACACGGGAGACAACTGCAAGTGTCAAGGAGAGCATCAAGCCTGAAATGTCAGGGGTCTTAGGGAACATGTGACCTCCATATGTTACTCAGGTCTCATGATGGCCATGACTTGCTCTCTGCAAAGGGTGGTGTAATTGTGTAATTATACCAGATCCAGAGTAAATTTGTAGCGCTAGGGAAGCCAGTAGTGGAAAAAAGATTTTGCTTGTCCCTGATGGTAACTCCATGAGCTGTGTGGGGAGCTGACACCAGCAACTACCAGTGCTTTGAGTCACACCAAGGGCAGATGCTCAGGGCAGCCTTCAGGAGAAAGCAGTAACAGTGGCCAGACCCACTGCCTGTGACTCCAATACATAAAATTCTCAGTTTTGAGTAAAAATTACTCTTTAGGAACCACAGTTTTAGTAAGGCACCTGAAGTAAGCTGATTGAAGTTGGGATTGTAAATGGACAAATCTCCTAGGGTTGTAGTCATGGGTGAGTAAAGCCTAGGGTAAAAAAACAAATCTAAGATATGAGAAAGTGTGAATTTATCATCTAGAAGGGAGTTACTGAGACAACTGTATATCTCTCACAGTATTTTTCACACTAATGCCAGATGGCCAGGAATGGGATCCCCCATGGTCTCCTTCTAGTCTGAGAAGAGAAGAAAATAATGTCTGAGAAGACAAGGAAAATGTCTGTGGTGGTACTAGTTGGTTGCCTGATAAGGTGAGTCATTGCTTTTGATTACTGAAATAATTAGGACTGCTTTCTTATTTTATTACCCTGTTAACCCTTCCTGCTCTATTCAGTCTTGCCCCACAGATCTCAATTATCCTTTTAGTTCCCGCTCCTCCCTCATGCTCCCTGCTTGTGACTACTGCCAAGTTTGGGGATGGTAGCCAAGTGTCAGGTGCCTTCAGCACCACACTGTATCAATGGACTAACAGGCTCCTGCAGATGTAAACAGTATGTCAGAAAAGCTTTACTCAACAAAAATTAATGCTTAGGGGAGCCATCTCCATCAGGTCTCACAGGCAGGCCAGATGGTCACCGTTGGCACGGGCTGCCAGCTCGCGGCCGGCCAACAGCCTCGCCCCAGGGGCTCCCACTTGGTGTCTACACAGCAGTGTGGTGGCATGGTCTGTGATTCTGGAGGTTTGCCTTTCTAATTGTAACTGTGAGAAAAGCTGGGAGCTGTTTGGAAGCGCTGACTCCCCTGAGTACTTGGAGAGCACATGGCTGTGCCTTCTCCTCCTCCATCACGTCCAGCAGCAAGTAGTCCCTTGTCAGGCTTTCATTTCTTGCCATGACAACAAAGCTGTGACACGATGAGACTCTGACAAGAGGTTACCAGCAAACGGCACACGTTTGCCCACGCGCTTTTGATCAGGGACTGGTCCCTGTCACTGCCTTGTCGCTGGCTGGACTTTGAAAGCGCTTTTGAACCATTGGTGCCAATGAAATGGAGTTGTTTCAAGTCTTTGATCCTTTCTGTGGGCAAACTGTGCCTGGGAAACTTGATGGGCTTGGGATATTTCTGAGGGTTTCTACCATTTTTAAGAGTCATGAAAAGTGAGATTCGGCAGCTCTTCCCGTTGGCTTGTTTGTGTTGTCTGAGTAGATCCAGGCAAGGGCAGTCTACACCAGTTGGTATATGGGTGTTGAAACCCATCCCTCTGTTGCTCCCATCATCTGCAGGACCATCTTGTGAGTTACCAAGATTCAGTTGCCCGCCAGCTACAGGACAAGACTGCAAGGAATTACAGGAGAAGAAACACAAGGCAGAAATTTTCAGATGTGGTCTTGAGAAAGATGGAAATTTTGGCAGAACAAGATAGGCATGTTAAAGAAGACTGCTGCAGGTTCATTGACAGGCACAGACTCCTCAGATGAGGAGTAGGTATGGGGTACTCTGTGCTCAGGTTTTATTTCAGAGGTGCTTGGTACACTGTATGATCCCATACTCCCCGAAATCTCTGGGTTCATGTCGTATGCATATTCTGTGCACATACCTTTGTTTTTAAAATATAATATGCTTTGTTTCCTACCTAGCTAGTGTATCAAAGCAATTGTGTTCCTTAGCAAATAAGGCAGTAGCTAAGAAAGTAGAAATGTGTTTCTTAACAGCCTTGTTTGTGACAAAATTGCGAACTAAATCTTCACACGACATAGGGTTGCAAGTATTCGAGTCACATTTGGACAGCAAAACCCACTGAACACAGCTTTAATTACAATATTTCTCTGAAATGCAGTCTTTCTCTCATGTTTGTCTGAACATTGTTGAAAGAACTGATGAAAGGGCTGAAAACTTTTCAAACTTTCCTTTTCTTAGGGTCTCTTCAGCTCAGTCTTTCATCATGCAGTCAATAAACAGTTGAAAAGGACTCTTCTGAAATGCAGCAGGAGGGAGGAGGAAGAGGGGAAATTAATGATATCACCAAATTGAAACTCTTTCAAGTTCCCTTTGATTGCAGAGGGCATAGGGATCTCATTCAGTTTTTAATTCTCTGATCTCTTGGTCTCCCCACAAGGACCAGTCTTCATCTCCTCCCACGTTGCACATCATTTTCCCAGAGCATTGAGCCCGGCAAAGCGAGAGGAGGCGGACACCTGGCTTCTCCTCAGGGCTCCTCTGCTGTGCACAACCCTTTCCAGTGGGATTTTGAAAGTGGAGCTTCAGTCCAGGCTGCCCACAGTCTAGGGCCTGGTCAGTTGAGCAGCTCTTCTGCAAGCCCTGAGGTCTTTCTCTGAGCATGGAACGACGAGGAGGTCTTTATAGAGGGCAGAATAAGTAAACCTTGGCCACGAACTATAAGTAGCCCTTTTGCCCACCTCCAGGTCCCCTCTGCCTTTTTAAACCATAGCTCTAACACCACCTCCTCCACCATTCTTGCTCTCCAACTGCCCCTCTGCTCATAACTGGGCCCCCAGGACCTCCACATTCCCATGCTGCACCCTAATTTTAGGTGGAGCTCTGTGTGTTCTTCACCCTCCTGTAGTCACACACTAGGGCTGGTCTGGCTTCATCGCCTGACCTTTGCCTTTGACCTCTTCTTCATAATAGCATAGGAATAAAGTCAGATGTCCTCTAAACAAAGCTCTTATCACCTGATTTGAAGTGGTGGGACCTTTTCTGCAGCTCTGGGGGTGGCTGAGCTGTGACCAGACCCTGCTTGGCTCCTGTGGGAGCCCAGTCCCATGCTGGCAGTCGTTTTGCTGTTGATGCACAGCACCCACCATGCAGGGATCCTTCCTACTCATTTGGGCACCTGGTAAGCTATTCTCCCTGTTTTTAATCTTTCAGACAAAAAGACAAAGGTTTTAGAGGAGAATGGAGAGGATGTGGGAGCGTACATTGCATTTAGGTTTATTGTGCCTAAGGTAGATAACAAAGTTAGAAATGTCCTTACATAAAATCTTTCCATCTTGTCAGTCTTGGTTAGACCCACCCTGTGGCTGGCAGGTACTGCCAGTTCCATGCTGCCTATCTGTGAGATGGTGAGAATTATGTATCTGATAAAAGAGAAAACTATAAAACCCCTAAGACTGCCAGAATATTGCCACTGTCAATTGAGGAGCTGCTCAACTGAATGCACCAAGCGTGCACTGGCTGTCCTTGCCCTGTGGGAAGTACCGGTGCAACAGGCTGACAACTGCTCAGAGCCATTCCCACCATGGAAAAGACGGAGGATTATAATTGCAACAGGTCCTTGGGCAGAAACATGAAATATAAGGCTTTAAATTCAGGTCACACTGATAAGGATAACAAATAAAGAGACCAAATTCCCTTAAAAAATGGGATTACAGAGGCTGTGGGGAAGAAATATTTTGAAGGAAGTTAAAGAGAAGTTAATCTGCTTTTATGTAATTTGTTTCTCTATTCTTCCTGAACTGGCATGCTTTGGAGACAGCTGCTTTCAAGGTTTACAGCCGTGCATATGGTTAGGAGGGCTGGAATTGGCAGCCAATCGCCTGACAGAATAATGGCTAACTGGAAAAATAGCTGGGTATATAATTTAGAGATGATGTGACCACATCAAAGTCAGTGAAACACAAACTATTCATTTTTACAGTCTCCAGATTGCTGTCTGTTGTGATCTGTTCCTCCCGATTGCTCCCCCGTCACACTGCTGATCGCCTCTCCTCTCACTGGCACCTGTGGTGGGGATGACAATGCTGAGCCGCGGGGCCAGATAAGATGGAGATCTCAATGTCTGGAGGTTTGTATGGTTTAGATATGGATGGGAGCCAAAGCATCGGCACCACCAGGTCCACGGCGGTGCTGGTGAGTGCCCCAAGGTCTGTAACCGATATCTTGTTCCTCTTCCAACCATGACACAATTCTGTGGAATCTCCTGGGGTTCAGACAGCCCAGCAGGTCTCGGACCGCCAGGTCTCAAAGCTGTCTTTGCTCTGAAAGGAGCCACAAGGCCCTTGGTCAGTGAATTTCAAAATCTTGAAATTGTCTGGGTTTGAACCCTAAGGTGAAGCAGTCACAAAACCAGCAATAAAACTGGTGAAGACACAGAGTTTGGTTATACCAACAGTATTTAACCTTCTGCAAACATCCCTGTCTTTCCTGGTGGAAAATTGTCTGAAAAAAGCTGTCCGTCAAAAAACAAGTGCTTTTCTGAATGTACTGTTATTTTAAATCTGGGCAGAACTTCTTCATGCTGTTTTTCTCCCTCTGTTTTTCTCACTGAGGAAAATGACAGTAAAAAGGATGAGAGTGTGGGAACCATGAAATGCAGACATGGAATCTGGAAAAAAAGGGCTTTTTCTAAAAAACGGAAATATTTTATCTCCATATAAATGGCTTTCTATACAGATATCCATTTATTGTGAACATACCAGTTCTTTTCTCATTGGAAAAAAACCCAAAAGTGTTTTTTTAAAGCTTCTGTTCCCCCCCCCCCCAAAAAAAAAAAAAAAAGGAGATGTGGCAAAACCCAAGGACACTGGGAAGTGATTTGTGCTGTGTCACACAGGGACTGCATCTCTTCCTTCCTGGTATTACAAATGGAAAAGTCTTCTTTCCTCGCAAATGCCCATGTTACCCTTGAGGTGATCTGTATAATCCATCCTACACTGCATGTTGAAAAGTGTCCATGTTTGAGAAACAACTGCCAGTCTTACTGAGGCATTAGTCTCAGCTGTATTCTCCCTCTGGGCTGAAGGTTTTATTAGGATAAACTCTTCTCTGCTCCTCCTGACGTTATCGCTCTGTTTGTTATCCCTCACTTAGGGAATTCTGCTGGCCAGCATGAACTGCCTTGATGTTTTCTTGTCACGAATTCATGGCTTCACCAGGTAAGCAGTATTTGAAATGTATTCTGTGCGGGTTGGAGAGGGTCACACCGCTGTTGAACCTCTCAAAAGAGCCCAAGCAGCACACGGGCTGGTGTGCTGCACAGATAATATTGATTTCTCCAGCTGCATTGCATTACAGAGTGTGGCCTTGCAAAGAAGGAAATTACTCCAGTGGTTGCAGTGAATGTAAAAAGTGCCATGGCATTTAACAGACGTGGTGCCAGGGCTTTTGTAGAGTCTAATCCAACTCTTCCAAATTTCTGCTGAAGGATGCTTGAGCTAACAAGGCTCTGTACTTTCTGACAAAGCAAGCCATGGACATTAGCTTTATTGTCAAGACATGGTGCAGAGCATTTATTGCTTTTGGCTCATGTACAGCCTAGGATTATTCTGTGAGTTTACCCAAGACTGACTGTTTGCAGTTGAAAGTGAATTATTTGCTCATTAGTGGTTCAGCAAGGTCTGCTTGCTCCCACAATGTGAGACAGCGTGGGCATCACTGTGTGCTGAAACGTGCTTGCTTTAGCCCGCACTCGACAGAGGCTCAGAGAATGTTCAAGGTTGTCCAGAGGACATGGGATTAGGAAAATATGCAACTATTGTAAGAAAAATACTCAACACTTTCTTTTTTGTTGCTCTTGCTTGAAGCTCTGCCATCCCAGTCTGCGGTGTGTGCATGCCGGAGGAGGGAGGTGGAGGTAGAGGACAGCGATGCTCTGGCCAGCCTCAGCCTCTCTACTTGCTTGATCTTCCTCAGCGTGTTGGCTCTGGCAAGCCCAGCCCCGCTTCAGTAGCCTGCTGTGGTCTCTGATTTTATAACTCACTTTGTATCTCTTAGAAAGTGTTCTCTGAATCAGAAAATATGGCAGATGGCAGCTTGTGGGAAGAAAACAGCTCTTCAGTGCCAGATTTGAGCAAGTACATAAGTTTTCATTATATATATATGTAAAAGACAACAGTGCTATTTCTAAGAGAAATAGGAATATGCTTCATACTCCCGTGAGTTGGCCTGGGGTGTTTGAACTCCAGTAGATTAAAATTGCTTAGGTTTGATGGGTGCAGCTCACCACACCATGGCCCCCACAACCATTCACATCCTTCAGCCACAGCATAAGCGGCTGCACCCGGGAGAGGGGTTCGCAGCACTGCTGGGGGCACGGTCAGCCCCCGAGCCTGGCCAAGAGCTGGCAAGCTTGAAGGGGGCCCTCAGCTGAAACCTGCACTCTGTTTGTTCTGCTGCTGCCCTGTGATGCCACGCAAGCCCTGACAAACTGCAAAGCTGATTTTCTGAGTGTTTAGGCAAGCTTTTGGAAAAGGGCGTGAATTTTCCACCAACCCATATTTATTTGTTTCATGAAACAGCAGCATTGCAACATTATAGCCTTTTGTCTTACTTTTTTTTGTTTGTTTGTTTGTTTTTCTGAAAGAAAATAATTATTAGGCTTTTAAGACAACTATCACAGAAGCTGGTGTGGTACAGTAGCCTGAGCATATTTTGTCTTTCCTGGCTGGAGCACTTGCCACTCACCTTTTTCCTAAGAAATAATCTATTATCACTGCCAACCTCCATGGGTTCATAGAGTAACAGGACCAGACTGCTCTGCCTCAACGTGTGCAAGTTTCTGATTTTCAGTTAGGTATTTTTCCGGTATGATTTCTGTCGTACAACGGTGGAATATTTAGAAACATGGAAACAGTCTTGATATAATAAGCTGCAGCAATCCTCTGCTGCCAGCCCCAGATGCTGAGTGCTGAATGCAGGAAACCATTGGCCAAATGTGGGCAGCTGTCTGGACATGGAAGTGGATGGATATTCAAGGCATGGATTACTGCAGGGGCTGCTTATTTGTGTGTATACAGGTGCAATACTGGGTATAGGCTTGAGACAAGTTTTACATCACTCCGACTTCAGTGGAAGGAGACTTTTATAACAGAGACTGAAAATTCTGATGGGAAAAACTGTAGGCCCTAGAGCCTGGTGTCCATTCACTGGGCCACTGGTGTATAGGACCATGGTTTAGAGTTCCACTTCCTCTCTACTTTATCTGTTTAAACCACTGGGAGCAAGGATTAGTCTTTACTCTGAGTTTTTAATATTCAAGGATAGATTAAGACAAGAATGTCCAATGTTGGATGACTATTACATACTATATCTGTCAAATCAAGCCCTAAGTCCTAAAATATTTATACTTTCTCCAAAATAATTACACCACATTGTCACCTTTGAAACCATGTTGTTCTTTGTTAACCAATAAATGAGCAATTCCTGGATACTTAAACTGAAGAAGTTCTAGCTGGGTTAGTGATGGCCCTCCCTTGGCCAAGCTGTAAGTGAAAAACAGATTCTCATGGCTGAGTTAAACGAAATGGAAATGTTGATGTTCATTATTGATTTTATTCTTTGCTGCCATGAAATGGTGCTAGTGGGAGCTGTTGTAATTGGATTACTTTAAAACTTACTTACAGAAGGAAGTACTTAATTTATCCCGCCGTTTTCCCTTTCCCAAAGTGATACAATATCATACTATCACCTGTGCTTCTTGTAGAACAGCTCTTCTCTTTATGTTTTTTTCAGTGCGTGTAATTCATTTCTTATCACTCCCTATGATCTTTTTTTAAAAAAATATTTCATGTCTTTTATCTCCTAAAGTAATCATTCATATTCGTTATGGAATGGCATAGACAATGACCGTTGAAGATAGAATCCAAAAGTGGTTTGGTTTTTTGGAAATATCTATCAAAAACTGCATTTACTAAACATTAATCTAAAACTCCCTGTGCTGTCAAGTCACGGATATGTGCCCATACAGCCTGTATGTCTTTGGGATTCAAGTCAGACAGGCTGCTACCAGTATAACTAAGAATCTGGGAAATGCTGCATTTTGAGCGATATATCCTCTCATAATCTGTGAGGTTAAATGGGTTTTCTGATTTGATTCTTTACTGCCTTCCCCATTTTGCATCCGATCTAATCGGGTGTGAAATGATAGGCAATCTAGATGGCAGGTTTGTCTGCCCATCCTCCACTTGCTCATAGTAGTGGGAGTGATTGCAGCGAGTACAACACGAAAGAGTAATTAGGCCTTAATTGCCTCTGATTAGTCATATGTAATGTACCAATATTAGTGGCAATTTCAATGGGAAAAGTGTCTCTGGCAGCCATCCCCCATCGTTAATCAAAGGTGCTTGTGGGGCTCAAAGTGCCCCTGATGCAGGTCACCAAACATCAATTTTCTTCCAGCACAAGAGCAAACCCAGCTCGGCAGCCACTGCTCAGACCTAGCTCGAGTGGGGATCACACAGTGTTTCACAGGCAGTGCTGGGGAAGATGCTTCCTGTGTTTCCCCTGCCACCTTCTTGTGTTCTTCTCAAATACCTGTGTTCAAATCTGTGTTGAATCTGGCTCTCCATCCTCTGGAGCCTATGGTGGACACCTGAGCCTGAGGGAAGTGTTTGCACCAAGATGAGCTATATTCGTCCTCAGCCCCAGCACCATCCCTTGCCTGCTGCAAGTCACTGGTGTGTCATTAGGTGTTCACCCTAACAACTACACCAGCTCCTTGCCACAGTCCACTCCAGGTGACCTCTTGACGCAGGGAACACCTTCCTTTCAAATGAACAAGAGTTTTAATTTCTGGAGACAAATTTGTAGAATCACAGCATGATTTGGTTTGGAAGGGATTCTAAAGCTCATCCAGTCCAACCCCTGCCATGGGCAGGGACACCTTCCACCAGCCCAGGCTGCTCAAAGTCCCATCCAACCTGGCCTTGGCCACTGCCAGGGATGGGGCACCCACAGCTTCCCTGGGCAACCTGTGCCAGTGTCTCACCAACCTCACAGTAAAGAATTTCTTCCTAATGTCCAATCTAAATCTGCCCCCTTCCAGTTTAAAGCCATTACCCCTTGTCCTCTCACTACATGCCCTTTTAAACAGTCCCTGCCCAGCTTTCTTGCAGGGCTCTTCAGGTACTGGAAGGCTGCTATAATGTCTCCCTGGAGACTTCTCTTCTATGGGCTGACCAACCCCAAATCTCTCAGCCTGTCTTCACAGGAGAGGTGCTCCAGCCCCTGATCATCTTCACAACCTCCTCTGGACCCGCTCCAACAGCTCCATGTCCTTCTTTTGTTGCGAACCCCAGAGCTGAACACAGGACTGCAGGTGTGGTCTCACAAGAGCAGTGTAGAGGGGGAGAATCCCGTCCCTCAACCTGCTGGTCTAACTTCGATGAAGCTGAGCACGGTTGGCCGCCTGGCTTCGAGCGCACATTGCTGACTCATGTTGAGCTTCTCAACATGAGCAATTTAAACCCCTCCTTGCTGTGTCCTGCAGAGAGAACAGCTCTGAACCTAGCAGTTCCTGTCAGGCTCCCCCTGGCCACCATTAACCTCCTTTGAAAGGAGTAAGGAGTTTTTTGCTGACGCAGCTGGATGGCAGCAGATCTTGATACCTGCCTCTCACAGCCTGGCTCATGGGCTTATCATGATGTATTTACTCTAGCACCTAGAGTAAATGAATTATATCAAGCCTCTGCAAATGGTCATAAATATGATAGTCTGTGTGAACTGAGGTAATTGCCTGCTTTATATATGTGTTTATCTTCACTGCATTGCATACACAATGTGCATTATGTCAAAAAGATGATAAAGTGTGGCCATAATGCTCCTGAACTGCATAAGTCTTCTTAGTATATGACTGAGGCTGGAAGTTATCTTATGCAAAGTTCACTGCGGTAGGTTTAATATAAATGAACATACTTATAAAATGTCAAGGAGTATTAATTGATAATTTCTGAAGCCTACTTCGCTAAATACCAATTCAGTTCTGAAACCTGTCTCTGCAAGTTTAATATATGGGAAATAATGCTTATTCATGAATGGCTTATGTAACTTGGAATTAATTACATGGTAGCTAGAGCTGGCTGTTACAGATGGTGTTTTTATGAAATGAGATGGTGAAAATAAAGTTTCCAGCCCCACAAGGGAACTTCTGGGCTGGGTATTCAGCACTTTGGAAAACCAGGGCACATCATCTTGTGTGTAGATACCGACTTACTAACCTAATTCTGGACCCACTTTTGAAAGAAAATATAAAATAATTTAAGATCAGCAGCTTTCCTGGCATTTTGAATGAGCACGGCAGATGGGGTCTGTGGCAGAAACCACACATACCCTCTAGCCCACCCACACCTCACCATTTTCCTCATCTGGAAAATGGAGATGACGCTGAATATCTCCAGTTGACAAAAGTGAAACAAGCCAAGGGTTATTTATTTGAACAATTAGGAAAGCACTGGTGGGATCCTTTGCCTGTCCTACAGCCTAAGCAGCATTACAGCTGGTAGCAGTCAGTGTAATGGGCTGGTTTGAGGTGCCTAGTTGAACGCTAATTGTTGATTAATATAGGCCTGGCTTATGAAAAAAAACCACCAAAACCAAACAAAACCAACCAACCAACCAACAACCCACAAAAACCAAACCAAACCAAACAAACAGTTTCTACCTGCGTTGTTTTTTTTTGTCGGGCACCAGTATAGTGCTGATGCCTTTACGAGAAGGTTACCTGCTTCTCTATCCAGCTTCTAGCAGCATGGTCAGCTCAGTGCCACAGCATGCCTGTTTTCAGAGCTCTGGAGAACTTTATTGCCTGCATAAACACAGTTAAGTAAGGCTGAAGGATGAGATTTTAAAGCATTTATTGATTTTCCTTTAATATTTTGTTTTCTTTTCCATCAATGCAATATTTACTTTATCTAGTGTACTGTAAGTATATTCACAGAAAATGATCCACATAAAGTTATTTTCATATATAGGAATACAGCTATAAAATGAAAGATTGCTTGTAACTCACTTAAAATAAGCAACACAAACGCTATCTAGGGAACTCTGCTGTATAAGCCCAGCACTGCAGCTCTCCATGCTGGGGAAGGGCAGACTCTGTTGTGGAAGGGAGGGTTTCCTCAGCATCAGTGGAGGTTTGTGGTGTTTGGGGTCACAGAGCTGTGCAGTAATAGCTTTCTATGGTAACTGCCTGGTAAAGTCAGGGATGAGGGAAGACGGGGGAGCCTGCCCTGCTTCCCCCCTTGCTGTACCTGCATCTTTTACCTATTCTTTTACCAAATAGACCCTTCTTTCATGTTTTTCCTCTTCTCTTTTTAGCATCACGGCTGTTGAAACACAGGGTTTCTTTTCTCATCTTCTGCTGTTCACAAACTTGATGAAGGGCCATAGGGCACTGGGTGCATTTGCCCATGGGCACATAGGGACCCTGTTCCTGTGGCCACCCATGTGGCCACCACACCAGGGGCAGCAGCAAGCACTGAATGTTATCCCTGTGGCTTTCCTTTGGGATGCTCAAGATTTGTTTTTGTTTCTTCCTCTTTTGGCCTCTGATGCCCATGTGGCACATGGGACACCAACCTCTTCCCATTTCAGACCTTCCCTGCTTCTTCAAAGTACAGAAGAACATAAATTGCCTTATGTCCACCTGTTTCACACTGTCTTTAGCAGAGATGAGAAGCAGAGGGCAAAGACATAGAGCATCAGATCTGTGTGAAGAAGCGGCTGTTGGTTTAATCTGACCAAGCGGTGACAGGCTGCCTTTAAGGATGGCGTTTGGGCTGGTCAAGCAGCCAGTGGGGCAGACTTCAAGATGTGCCTGGGCAACCTGCTCTGGCTTCCTTTGCTTGGGATGGGATGGTCTCCAGAGGTCTCTGCCAGCCTCAAATGTCCTGTGCCTTAGTGACTCTGTAATCCATGTATATAACTTTGGGGTAGCATCTACCCCACCACACAAGTGGTAGTAGGAGGCAGTCCACGTCCTGAAGATTTCCCCAGAATATGGAGGACAGAGGCTGAAGAAGGATAGGGCAAGAGTGGAGCAGGTTCAGTTTCTCCTAAATTAAGCCTTCCCTTTAAGTCAGTGGCAAAAATGAAGCTACAAACTGCCAGCCAGAGTGTTCTCCTGAACCACCCTGCCCTTGTCTCTCTCTCTGCTTTTTCATCGCATTCAGCCATCCCAGTGACCTGGGGGGAGACAAGCCGCTCTCTCTTCACATCTCCTTGTGTCTTTCATAAATGTGACTTGTTTGCTGGGAGTTTTTTTGGGCTGGGTGGTTGTTGTTGTGTTTTTGTTGGTTGTTTTTCTTTTCTACTTTCAACAGCAACACTGTGAAATTTTGGGAGGTGTTTCCCCCCCATCTGGTGCCACAGATGCTGACTGTCCTCACCTCGCAGCAGGATGCAAGCCACAGAGGCTGGTGGTGGTGGCAGAGCAAGCACCTCAGCATGGGGCCAGGGAGAGGTTGCACCAGCTGGAGCCCCTCAGTGATTTTTGGGGGCAATCCAGGCAGGTATGTGCAGAAATACTGTTCAGCTGCAGCATACAGAAATACAAACTGCTCCATCCCATGTATCTGCAACCTTCCCACTGCAATCATCTCCCATACTACAGCATAACGAGCTTGAGTTTTATATGCTACACCAGTAATCATTTTGTCTTCTCTTGCTCGAAATGTAAAAAAAAAAATAAAAAATAAATGCTTTAACCCATCTGCGAAGCAACTGCTTCAAATTAAATTTTGTGATAAAAACAAATGAAGCGTAATTGAGAAGAGACAAGAGGAACTTGCCCTGAGAACAAACCGATAAGGAATTCACTGTGACAATGGCGCAGCGTGTATTGTTCCTCGACGGCGTCCCACATGTCCCTGCTGTCGGGCTGTGCTGTCATTAGGCCAGTTTGCTGCTGTGAATCTTGAAACGTGCCTTTTCCTTTCCGTGTGAGACCACTCCTCTAAGATCTTACGTGTGCTAATGATAGAATTAGGCTCAGCTATTGGGAATTAAGCAAAAATGTACTGACGTGTGTTCCTGAAGATACTGAAGGAAGAAAATAGCTTTTAGAGAGATGCTCCAATGCTTGCTGCGGATATGAATATTGCAGAGCGTGCAGCCTGTCTCTAGTGGGTTGCTTGACCATGAAATTGCCCATGAAATGGGAATCTATTGTTTATCATGCTAATTAGTAACCCAGAAAGTTTATTTAAAGGTCACTAGAAAGCAGCGAGAAATACCGTAGTGTGTTAATGGAAGAAAATTCAAGAAGCTATAGGGGTTTTGGATTATTTAGTAGAATATTATTCCTAATCTTTAAGATACTTTCTGAGATGTGCATTAAATTAATGAGAGAGATGAAGGAATGTTTTAATATAAGTTAGCCTTCAGAATGTGTTTTATTCATCAATTTTTGCATCAAAGGTCTTATAATGATTAATTTTCAAACTTACAGGTTTTAATAGCAAAATGAGAAATAATAGCTCCAAAGTTCCTTTGAAATACTTAATAAAATACTGTTCTTTAAAGCACCAGATGGCTTTCAAATGCCACTAGCACTTCAAAGAACAATATTTCAGATGGGCAAAATCAAGGTATTGTTATATTTCAACAAAATGCTGGACTGAAAAACTGTACTGAGTACTTGATAAGGTAGAAGTTTAAATGCAAGTTGATGTTACAGAAGGTTCCAGGACAAACTTTTAAAAGAATAATAAACTGTAGCTACCATGTAATGGCTGTGGCTGTTCATGGCTCTGTGTGCCAGGCCTTTGGAGGAGAAGCAGCGCAGCAGGTCAATGGGTACAGGAAGTCACAAGCAAGTGAGGGTGGAGGAGAGGCCATTCCTGTGAGCACAGTCCAACAGGGCACATCCCCAATGCAAAAGTGATGCAGATGCACAGGAAGATGGACAGAGACCGCCAGTCCAAATGTTTTTTGTAGGAAAATGTACGTCTTTCACCCCAGACAAGAGGTGTATTCATGTCAGGTGCATAAAACAGGGGTTCCAACCTGGTGTGTACCAAAGTGCCCCTTTAATGGATACTGGAGAGAGAGAGAGGTTCCTGCTTGGATGCTGTAAAATAAAGGAGCAGGAATTGGCCCCAGGGAGGCAGCAGCTTGAATCTCCTTACAGGAGGGCCACTAATTGTAAATTCAAGCATGCAAAGGATTAATTGCCAGCAGGTGTCAAAGATAAGCAGTTTCTCTCTGATCTGGGCAGGGGGTAACTTTGTGTATTTTCCTGTATTGTTCTCTTCTTACAATTGTTCATTAGAACATAAAATAGACGCTATGTGAGGAAATGGGATAAATAATTTTGCTGCTACCAGAATAGGAAAAAAAAGACAAATTTGCCAGTGCAAGTCTTCAAAGGGGAGAAATGGTTAATTAGGAAATTACTAGATGAAAAAAATATAATTGTGGAGGCCAGACAGTTGTTAAAAGCCAGCCTGTAGTTTTATAACCTGCCCCGACAATTTACTTGGGTTCATCACCTACTTGCATTGTAGGAAAATGAGTGAATTTAGGCAATTAGCAGAGCTGGCAATTGCCAGGGCTCTCCTGGTCATTGCCAGCTCCTCATCCACTTGTGGGTGCCCTTTTCGCTCCATCCCTGGCACAGGTCTCAGCCTGGGAGGCCTCTGTGCATCAGCTGGAGCAGGAGGTCCTGCCACCATCACCCCTTCTCACCAAAGGGAGAGCGGGAGGTGGTGCAAATCCTAAATAAATGTTTTAATTAAGAGACTGGTCCTGTGGAGAGCAAATGGAGAGCAAATGGAGCCAAAGGAGCAAATGGAGAAGGATCCTCTTTAAAAGGTGATTCCCTCCAGTGCACCCAAGATCTAGATTGCCTTTTTTTCTCTTGTCTTCGCAGATAGCACAGGGAGAGTGGTTTCTGTAAGGGGTTGATACAGGCAGGGCATTTACTCCAAGCTGGCTTTCGATGTGCTGCACTGGGAGCATCCATGGAGGGAATTACTGCTGAGAAATAGCACTCTGGAAATTCATGCTTTAGTTTGCTCTCCATCCACGTGGACAAATCCTGATAAGGTCACTAAGGAGCATGTCCTAGGCATGAAGAAACTAGTCAGTTCAGCCTGGTACTAGTTTGCAGTATTAAACCCAGCATCACAACGGAAACAGACAAGTTAGTGAGGAACAGTTTAAAATCTCTTACAGATTCTTAGGTCACATGCAAAATACATGATTTCAATCAACATTTCAGTATGTGAAAGAAAAGTCATGGCACCGCTGTAATAATGGCAAAGCAAATGGAGCAGTCAGAAATAATTACATGGTAAACACCGGAGTTGGCTTTTGGGGCTCTTCCAGTACATGTGGCTTCCTTATGAGAGTTTCTAATGCAGTAGATGATGCCACTAGATGTGGTTTCTTGATGCTGGAGAAAATATGGTGCTTGGTACTTGGAGTCATAAATCTGTGTGGCCTTAGTAGTTTTGCCATCACCCTCAACAGGACCTGAGGCACAGTCATTAATTGGAACACCTGAACAGCATTTACATTGATTAAAATGGACTGTGGACCTTTTGGATTTATTTTTTTTTTAAAAAAAAGGAAAATAAAAAGGAAAAAAGCATTGCCTGTAGCCTTGCATGCCTTTGCAAGCATAAGGCTGCCAGCCCACGCACCCCATAAAAAAGCCAACACTTTGTTTTAAGTTGGCACCCAACTTCTTTCCAAAGAAAACAGAAGCAGCAAGCCAGTCATCTGAGTTTCTGTGTCTCTGGTATCCCAACAGGCCACTTCGGCTGAGTATCAAAAGCAAATGTCTGTAAGGAAGGACGTTTATTTAGTGCAGAAGAAACACACTTCTTATGCGCATCTGCTGAACAGTGAGTCTTGACTAACCATCCAAGAAATGAGAGATCCCTTGCTTTTTGCATGCCGTCTGTTAAAGAAAGGCTGTACATCTTTGACAGATTTAGAAAACAGAAGCAATGCTCAAATACTGTTTCATGGAATTATTCAGGTTTCCTTTCTTCCTGTACGTATCATTATTGGCACTTGTGAAGAGTCATTAGCAATGAGTCCATTGCATCCCAAGACATTAAGGACAGGTTTTAATTCTTTTCCTTGTACTAAAACCAGCTTTCTAATGGTATTACAGAAATCTTTTCATTTTTATTTCAATCCTAAAGCAATTAAGGACAAATTACAGATCAATGAAGTGGCATTTTTCTTTACGTGTTTGTTCTTTCTCTAAATGAATGGTGCTCAGAGGAGCCACTCCCTTGAAAAATTATGCCAAACAAGATCTTAATCTCCTGAAATAGCAGAAACTTGCTGTTCATCTTTGCTTAGTCTCTACATCCATTTTGGACCACGTCAGTGTATGTCAATAAAAAGAAGAAAAAGCAAATGTGTTTGACTGAAATGTAGAGGAAGCTATAATGAGCGTTTCTCATTTTGACAGCTGTCCTTAACATCATGCTTCTAAGTCTTCTCCAAACCTAACCAAGTGTCTCTTCTAGGAGAAAGCTTGCAAAGTCCATTTTTCCTGAGCAGCAGAAGAGGTAGCTTTCCATCTGTACAGGTTTATTTTCCTTTATTGCAGTAAAAGGAACATGCACTCAAGTGGAATTTGAAGTCACGGGCAGAAAATAAGGCAGCAAGATCACATGAAGGCAACTGGAGGAACAGTAAAGGTGGAAGGAATGGATGGAATAGTAATGAGGGAGTTAGATAAAAGACAGGGAATTCATAGCACTTTGAAGAGTAAAAGATAAGCAAAGCACAATGTCCAGTGAATGTGCCAGTGACAGTATCCCAGCAACAGTAAATTCTGCCTGCAATAGGCTGAGAAAATGCCAGGGACTGACGGTTTTCTAATTTCCTGCCAAAAAAGCGTGGTCACTGATACCACTGCATAATGTTGAGTGTAATGTGTAAAACTTGTATAGGTATGTATGACTTTTATGCAGCAGCTACTGCCAAGAAAATTATTCAGAGCAATAGAAGTTGACAGACAGTACTGATGATCTGTGTTAGAGCTCTTTGAAGGGGTATCTGTCGGCAGTGAGAATTAATCTGAGTTCCAGTTCAGGTGGAAGATGCTGACAAAGTAGTCATATTGCTGGATGGGCAATTCTAGGGTTATGTTTTCTGCACAGAAGTGGTGTTGGCCTCTTAAGCTTATCTGCTACCAAGGAAAAGGGATGGGATGGCTGGTTGCCACATGGACCAGTTTATCAGTGTAACAGTGTCTTACAGACTGAAATAAATGGGAATGTCCTGTGGATGAGCATCTGTGTGGCAGTAAAAGGCATCAAATAGAAGATGACTGGCACATTTTTTTGAGGAAGAGGAGAAATGAGGCTCATGCAGGTATGCTTCTGCCAGTGTAAGGAAAGAAAATGATAAATAGTCAGATGTCTCAGAAAAGCCTGAATGGAGGAATAATAGCCATCAGTAGTGAAAGTCATTGAGTTAGATGGATTCCCACATCTAGAAACTTCCTATGATTATTATTGATGGCACTGAAAGTTTTATTTCTTTCCTTTTTGTACTTCTCCAGTGATCTGGTTAGTATTTCAACATGCAAAGGCAGGTGATGGAAGGATTCTGGAAGGAAAGTGAAAAATGACATAAACAAGCTAGAACAACAGCTGTGCATTGGCAAGGAGTAAAAAGAAAGGAAGAACTGGACATAATCCTAAATGACAAAGGCTTTACTTTCCTAGTTATCACTAAAACATGTTGGAAGGAGTCTCAGGAAATGGCAGGTTGCTATTTCCACAGGCTTTCTGAATCTGTGAGCCTTTTTTCCCTTATCTAATGTCAAAGATTGGATTTTAAAGGTACCTGAACACCAAGAGGTTCCAATTTGCATATAGAAAGTTCACTGCTTCTCTATTCAAACTCTTGCACATCTGTCAAATTGGAAAATTCTGTCCTGTCTCTTCTGGTGAGGGATCCTGAAATGAGTGCAGTGGCTCTCACGGGGAGAGGGAGGCAACATGCAGGTGAGTATTCAGAGATTGCTCCATACTCAAATTGTCTCAGGCAATGAATAATTCCTGGACCTTCTAAAGGTCACTTTAAGTTCCTCTGAACTTTTAAAATTGGCTATTTAATAAAATAAAATAAAAAGTAAGAAATATTAGTATAGATAAATGTCAGTCAGGTGAGATACCCCGAGAAACGCTCTGGCAGGTCATGCCATTTTGGTGACGGCTTTAGGGGAAGAGAGAGCAGTCAGCAGTGCTGCCTTACCTGACGATAGTCTGAAATTGAAATACTCTCTCTCCTTCTTGCAGCATATTTAAGTGGAAGTTCATTTCCCTCCTGGGCACCCGGATTTTATAACTGACCTCTGAGAAATGACTAAGCCAATCTTCTGTCTCCAATTCTATAAATTAAAGCCCAAAGACTGGCTGAAGGAAGCTACTTTTTGAGAGGGATAGACCAGACTGAGACCTGCCCCTTTTCTTCCTGGGACCTCTTTAAGGCTCTGGATGCTTTTGGAGTGATTCCTGGGAGTGGTGAGGTGCTGATCATTGCTGTTCTTGGATGTTTGGTACTCCACAGGTACCAGGTTAAACTTTAGCCCCTGGCAGTATCAAAGGAGGAGTGGATGGAGGCTGTGCTTGGTGGGTCAAGAGACGAAGACTTCCATGATGGAGAAGGTTGCCAGCTTGTGATGTTGGGCACCAAGAGGAAAGCTCCTGCTCCACCTGCAGATTTGCAGCTCAGGAGCAGAGTCAGTGCCCTGGCAGCAATGAGTACCCGAACTGGCAGAGCCCAAACCCTGCAGCAGCACCAAGAGGTCAGCGGGCAGACCAACATGGGCACTGCTGGAGGGAGCAAGGGAAAAAGGTCCATACGAGTACTGCATGTATCAAAACCCTGCAATTTGAAACGGCAGAATGATGTTTTCCTTTGTTAGAGTAATTTCAATTCCAGGTATGTGGTGGTTTTTCTTTATTTATTTCTTTTTCTCCCAATCTGCAATCAGTGTTTGCCAGAAATGAGAAATGAATTGGTTTTTCAACAGGGCCGAGCTCCAGGTCAGCTTGATAACATGGGAAATGGCAGGCTAATGACAGTTTAACACCAATTAACAGACCACTTTATAATAGATTAGCATTCTGAGTCTGCTCAATTGATAATTACAATAATTAACTCTCCAAGCTTGCATGCACTTTTGAACAGAAATTTGGTACCTCTGCTTATGGTGAAGAAGGAAATGCACAGAGCAGACATGGATCATTTGAAGTGTTAGAGTCAGTCAGGGTTGTAAGTGTACTAAATTTGAGCTTGCTCTTGAAACGTGCTTGCAGGTGACATCTTCCCAGGTGGAAGCGGCTATATAAATGACTATTTCAGTCTTAGCTGAGCACAGCTGCAAGCAGGGAGTGAGATTTAACATGTTGCTGTGGTTCAGATAAGCTGTGAAAGGCATCTGTGCTGCAGAAGGACTCTGTTTGTCCTTGCTTCAGGATCTCTGGTTTCAAACTGATGGATTTCCCACTGACTCAGGCCAATTATTTCCAATGTTTAGCACTCATAGCTGAAGTCACACTCTCAAATACGCCCTTTCCTGTTGGGAAAACTAACAGTGAAAAGTGTTTGGTAAGAGGAGCCTCCATACCGATGCTTATAGTGAGATGCTCAAAATTGCTCAACATCCTGCGTGACTGAATCATGGACTGTGTCCTGAATTCTTTGGGAAAGCTCCGTTTGGTCTTAAATCCTTCAGGAAATGCTGCTGCTATAGTGATTCCTGCAAATGGTTTATGGAGAGCTGTTGGCACCCAGGCATGACAGTGGTTATCTCTGGGGACTGGAGGCAAAGCATGGAGAAGTCAGTGTGACAGAGCTGCTGGCTCTGGGGACACGTAGCCAGGTTTCTGGTCACATTGTCTTGGTGTGTTAATGGTTGCAAGATCTCTTTTGTAATTCCTAGCTTTACTGCTGGCTTTGTGTTTCATTTCATTTTGTTGACCTCCTCTCTTAAATACTGTGAAATCTCCTTAGGAGAAATGCACAAGGTAAGCTCTATTTATGGTTATTTTTTAAATATTCAGGCAGTGGTCAGGGCTAACACAGCAGGGGAGCTTTGCAAATGTAGCCTGTTTGGGTATTTCTTCAATCCTGCACAGATTAATAAAATAAACCATTTGATGCGTGCGGCACCAACCCTGGAGAGCAGCCATCCAAATCCCCCTTCCTCTGGAGGATGGATTTCAGTATCATTAAGGAGCCAGGATCTGTCCTGGCAATAGGGGCAAGAAAGGTTTAAAAGAAAAACTGGATTTTTATACTGAAGTGTACTGTTTGGATTGTATGGCTGGATTGTTTTTGTCATGCCATGCTGTACCAGAGTAATTGAATGTATGCACGATGCAGCAACAAGCCTGGGTGACAGTGGGCTTGTCAAGGAGCTAAACAAGATGCCTGAAAGCAGAGAATGCAGTTAAAAATAGTCATCGTCTTCCTTTACACCAGCAGAGCTCGTGTGTCCTGTTCTTGGCATTTCATAAAAAAACATCCCTGTTCTCACGTTGTTTGGAAACAACCTAATGGAACAACAAGGAGGTGAAATCATAAAGATAAGTGACATTAATGATGCTACAATTTTAAATATAAAAGCCTTGGCTTTTCCCAGTGATGGCTCACTGGAGTTTAAGTATTATGAGGGACAACGCTGTCACTTGTGCTGTCCCAGTGGGATGTCACAGAGAAGATCAGATGTATCACACAGAGGAACATCCCTGTGGACTGGGTACCATGAAGCCCAGGGGCTACGAGGCCTTCAGGAGGAGACTGAGGTGAGGTGGAGATGCTAAACCAGCTTTAGCTGCTGCCTCTTCCTTGAACCTGGGGAGTCTAGGGGTGCAACTGGGACCTCATATTAATGTTCCAGCTCCCTGGAGAGCAGCAGGGCTGGCTACGGAAAAGTGAAAGCTGCCTTATCACAGAGGACTTCGAATAGATGGCTTATATTTCCAGTATTAAAAGGTGCTCTGGCTTTCTAAAAATCTGTATATGAGATTCTTAAATTTAAAAATCCCTCTGGAGAAATTGCATGTTTAACAATCTTCACAGAAAAAGATGGAGTTGGCATACAACACAACTTGGTCACTAAGGGATTAAAGTAAAAAAAACAGTTATGTGCATATAGGGTATCTTAAAAGAGCCCATTTCATAAGGCTGAAAGCAATTTTGGGCTAAATCAACTGGGAAAAGGAATTTGACAGAAAAATGGGAGTGTTTAGGAAGGTTGACCAGGACTCAAAAATTCCTCAGTCATGCAGGGTTGCTGCTGCTTTGAGAAACCTCTGCCTTGTTCAGAAAAATCAGAAATTTGTTTCCCTTCAACATTACCAAAGAACTTTTTTCCTTCTCCTGCCTGTTACAGAGCACTCCGTTTCATCACTTACTGTTCCACAGAAGGCAAACCCACTGCTGATCCACTTAAAATACAAATACTTCGTGCAAAGCACTCTGTGGGGCGTGGAGCAGATGTTTGAGAGCACAGCTGCTAGATATCCTTATTGTTAGTCACAGCTTTTTAGAGTCTGATATCTCTCTACGGTTATATTATTTTCTATTCCTAACATGCCTTAGATGAGCTCTTCAGCTTGGGGTATCTCCTGGTTCCCTGCCCACAGTGTCGCTGCCTGTCCTGGGGAGAAACCAGCTCCCTTTGACTTTGATGTGTCTGCTGATGGAGGAGTTGTGTCGATGGGCTGTAAAAGGCACTGCTTGTAGCTTTGTCAGCAAGAAGACTGATCGCTCACACAGGGGTGGTAAAACTGTTAATGAAACAAGGGGATCTTCAGAGATGCATCAACTCTTCTCTCCCCAAAGCAAGTGCTGGGCCAGGTCCTCAGCCTGAGTGAGGAAAGTGACCACAGATCAGGCTTGCAAGATGTTAACTCTTGCAAATAATATCTTATTTGCTGCTTCCCGTGCCTTATATCAAATATTACAATTGTTTGGTGTTTGCGTCCTGGTGAGCATAAAAGGAGGACAGATTTCAGGCCTCTCGGAGTCCTTGTCTGTGATTGAAAGCCTGCAGACAAGACTGTTTCTAACAAACGTCTTCATAATACTTAACATTCAATAGAGTAAACGGAGAATAATGAGCACTGCAGCTATCCCAGGTTAGTAATTACCACCGTCATTATTAATTTTTCCAGAGCAATCCAGTCAAATGAGTCATTATTATCTCAATTCCTTAGCCAGGACTGATTGATTCTTTCTCCCTGTTGTGCCTAATTTCATATAATGTCTGAGTACAATATGGAACTATAGAGCCAGTGTAATTCTGATGCAGAATAATTCTAAATAACCAAATCCCTTGCCTACAGCTCTGTTTAGATCTGATGCTTTATACTACTTAATTGAAATAAATACCCCCTTTCATAAAAAGTCACATTTTTTTAAAGATGGTTATAATTATGTCAGAGGAAGAAAAATTAAATCTGAAGTTATTTATTTTACTGTCCATTCCACAAACATATCTATCATTGTCCTTCATTCAGACCTTCCAAATGATTGTATTGCCTCTTCACAATAAGCTGCATTGAATTAGGCCCAACAACTGTGCTGTTTCTGTGCAAAATTAAGTGATTTTGCTCATTTTGGATGTGAAATGATACACTACCCCAGCTCATAGATGTGCTTATCCCAGCTGTAGCCAGTAAGCAGAGAAAGCACTTGGTTAGTCTGCTCGTGTGGGGTTATTTTTTGGAGGAGAGGCTAAATGTGATGGTTTTCCAGCCGTGTTTCATTAGCCCTCTGTTTGCAATCTGGTGTCAGCACACCTGAGTATGGAGAAGTTCACTGCAAGACAAGGAGAAGGATTTTTGTGGGGATGGTTATATGTTGCTTGCCTCTACAGAAATGATGAGGTAGAATGATTACCTTTCCTTTAAGAAAATTGGAAACCTACTTCTTGGATTTCTCTTGAGCTGGAGGAGAGGAGAGGAGAAGGAGACAGCAGTTATTTTACAGCTTTGACCTTTTTGTCTCCCAGACTTCAAAGATGATCAGACTGGAGAGGAAAAGAGTAGACTATAAACTAGGAGCAGCAAGCGGCGGGGCTATAGAGGCTAAGAAATCCCTAGCATTTTTATTATTTTTTTTTTTAAGACTAGGAAGTTTTGATGGTTTAATCCTGAACTGACTGTCTTGGCTTTGTGTTCCTAAAGCCAGCCCCTTCCCCCGTAGCAGGTGCATCCTTGCACAAGGCTGGCTTGTGTCTGTGCTGGCATTTAAGGGTATTGGTGCAGGTTGCTTTGGACTGGATTAAGGAGATTAAAAATATTGAAGTGCACTGTAAATAAATGAAGAGAGGTCTTGAGACATTTCAGAATCTTGGCCATCCAGCACTCATTTATTTCTACTGGTTAGTTATTGATGCAATCCCAATTTAGTCTGTCACTGCTGAATTTAAAAATATACTTCCATAGCCAGTGAAAGCAGAATGTGACTGTGCACCCTGAACTCCTCTTTGCCGATGTGTTTCAGTAGTTATATATGTAACGTTCTGTGGTTCTGTGGTTAGGAGCGTGTGTTGCACCAGGGATTGGTTTGGTCCACAGGATTCAACCAGGGGAACCGTCATATATTAGCATTCATAAACCATAAAGTTGATGGCTGTGGTTAAATGACCATAAAGTTGCCATTTTCTGCCCCGCTACTTGGGGGAAATGGGCAGTGAAATTTGCACTGGGTGCTTTGCCGGCACCTCGCCCTCAAGCTGGGCTGGGTCAGGCTGGGCTGACCCCGGTACTTGTGTGGTCTTTGGAGCCCTCATGTTTCATTCCTGCCCTTGACCTGGCCCCAGGTACAGCTGGCCCCATGTCTTCTGCTCCCGTATGAGGTGTATCCTGTCCTATTCCTCAAGATATATTGCACAGAAGCTGTAAAATGTATGTTAAAATGTTATTATTTATGAATTTTAATGGGAATACTTGATAATATTTGTGCTGCCTTCTTGGAGACATGTCTCTGCTGCAGATTTCTGCTTTTTCTGCTGTTCCTCCCTGCCATATGGATTGAGTCAGCAAGAAGAAACTAAGGTGATAATTTTAGATACTATTTTTTCTTATTTACTGTAAATAATAATACCCTGCTTATAGTAATTATCACTCAAGATGTTTAGTGGGTTTAAGATGCTGAAACTAAAGCAACACAAACCTTGAGCTAACTAGAGGGTCCTTTCGGGCACGTGGAGCCCAGAGCAGAAGTTGGTGGTGGTGCTGCGGCTGTGGTGCCTCGTCTGTTTGGGGAAGGTGAGCAGGGAGGTGGTGAAGCAGCCACTGCCCCAGAGCAGGAGATGACTCCTGTCTAAACCTGTCCTGCAGCCAGGCAGATGGATGGTTCAGTGAAACTGGTGAAAAAAACGTCTGCTTAAAGGATATATTTATAGGTACAACAGGCTGAGGTCTGGAGTAACCTGGCTCGATTAAAAGAAAACAAAAGCAAACAACAAACAACAAAACAAAAACCCCAAACAAAAAACCAGAACAAAACCCTCCCCAAAACCCAACCAAAGTAAAAAAGAGTTGTGGTATTACAACAACCTGAATGTAAGTCAAAGTAAATGCGACTTCTTGCATACAACCAAGCATGGAGATAAATCTCCATGTTTTTATAATAAATGTTACTTTGTGGCAATCACCATATGCTACCTCTAGTGCTGTTTTGAGTATAAATCATAACAAGTGTGTATCTTAAAATGTTTTATTGTCTTTTTATGGCCACATATGGCTGCTGTTCCTTCCATTTGTGATTAATTTATTTAATGGATCCCCCTAGAACCTAAAAAATAATTAAAACTAATGAACAGTCTGCAGTGACAGTAAAGGAATGGGCATATTGCATTTATTCTCACTTCCCAGATCTGATAAATAGCAAGTGTCGAGCTGTGAAGTTGTGACACTGACATTTTGTACTGAGCTTCCGACCACCTCCTGAGACCAAATGATGACTCTGGGGAAGATCATGAATTAGCGTTTTCATTGTTTCACAGGAATAGTACTGAGAGGATTGAATTAAAATTGGTTGAAGTCACAATGTTTATTTCTTAGCAGAGTCTTTTAAAAAATTAAGCTAATATGTAAAAGATTTCAAAACAGCAGATTTTTTTTCCTTTGTCCCTGCCCCTGGCTTCAAGATCTGAGATATTCTGCATATTAGGATGGGATGGCCTGATTTATTTCAACCAAATCCTGTTAAAAGTGCAGCTACTTTTTATTGAAGGACCTGCAAGCCATCACTGTGTGTGTATCCAGGTGGGTGTAAGTTGGGAAAGTCAGTGGGAGGCAGTTGCTAACCCCTACACCTCTGACTGTCCTCCACTGACAAAGCATCTCCACTGCTAATAATTAATGTGAACCCAGACTCAAAATGCAGAGCTGTGACTCAAAGCAAGAACGCTGCCTCATAGATGTGTTTTTTTAATCTGCCCTCTAGAAACATGCAGGTTTGGTTTTTTTTTCTCTAGTGCACTTGGTTCTTGAGCTTCTGCGTGTGTTTTGCATGAGAGCACAGCCAGCTTTTAGCAGTTCTTAAAAACCTCTAAAATTCACTTCTCAAAACTAATATTTATCTGTAAAGGATGTAATTAAAGTGTGTGTATGTGGGGAGGGGGGGGTGTTGCTGTGCATATATCTGCCACTCTCTGGACTTCCTGCGGCTCACAGTGGCTTTGAAATGAAACTTAAGGGGAATAATTGACAACAAAGTGCTAGACAGGGGTTAAAGTGTCATTACCACAGGAGGAAGCCATCAAAGATCCCATTCAGTGGGGGACCGGCAGGGGCTGTAGCCTGTGGGGACTGATGAAAAGCCAGCTCCCCAGGCAGCTCTTTGTATGCTGTCTCCTACCTTCTTTCATTCATGTATATGCATGCACATGAGCACATGGCACTTTGAATTTATTGTGAATTTTGCATGGCTGGTTTGCAGGCCATGAGTGACATTGGCTTCCCCAAACGATCTCCATCTTCTTCTTCGTGCAGGAGCAGGGGCTGGGCTCGGCAGAACCAGCCTTTCTGGCCACTTGACTTCTTGGCCAGTTACATCAATAAATGCTATTCTTCTACTAGAACAGGTTTAGTTACAAAAATAAGCAAATAATGGATGATAGGAAAGTATAATCATCTTCATAACTGATGGGAGAATGAGCTACCCTACATTTAAGCAAGTCAGTGGTAGAGCCGTAATACTGAATCCCAGCCTTCTGAATCACAGTTTGACACCTTAACCTAGATACCATTGCCTACTCTTTTATGCCTTATGTTGATTCTTTTCTGGTCATTAAAGTTTTAACTATTTAACTCTGCTTGCCTTACACGCAAGATGAAAACAGAGGTTTAAGAAAGCGCTTTTTAATTTCCAAAGGTATTTGTTAATAGATTTCAACGGGAGAACTAGTTATGGTTAAAAAATAGAAATGTCTAAGGGGGTCATTGAAGTCAATGTCAAGATACTGCCAGGTGGTCAAATTTTACTGTCCTGGCTCCTTTTTAAAAAAGAACAGAACACATTGATGACCTTAAAGTTGCCATTTTCTGTGCTAGGTCCTCTGTGAGCTTCCCCCATACAGTTATACAGTATCATAAGTTAAAGTGAACCAAATCTAAGCTGTTGTGGCATATAAAAACAGCAAACAAAGGAAGGCAGCTTTTTTCTGTAACCCCCTGAGATTTATTCTGACAGTGTGCAACTAGATGAAATGGATAATGGAAGTCCCTTGTCACAATAACTCAGTCTGAATGTATTGTCAGATTAATAGACTCAGTTATCCACTCTTCCAAGGAGAAAAATGACTTGTGGTTTCAAATCATGCCCTTGCTTATGGCATCTGATCAAATTAACCAAACAGGCCAAATTTAGACTCCCAGAAGAAGCCAGGCATTTTATGCATTGTGTCATAAAAATGTGTTTATTTCTTTATTTTTAATGCTGGCCAAATGATTTCCAATTGACACAGCATCGTCTGTCGGTGACTGTGCAGCTCATCCTGGGCACGAAAGCCTGGTACGGTGCCATCCCACGGGCTTGGCCCTGGCTTGCAGGAGGTGGAGAGAGGTGATGTGGGAGGTGTCAGGAGATGGGGATGGCCACAGGCAATGCACATCCTCCTCCCTGTGCACCGAGAGGTGGGTCCTGTGTGTTCTCACTCCATCCCTCAGTTGCATCACCTGCACTTTCAACTGCTGGTCAAGGCCTGAGAGTCAGCTCAGTGAATGACTGCTTAAATAGGGTGATAAAACCACTCTTAAAAGGGCTGCAGGGCTGTATTTTCTGCTGCCTTATGTTGATACGGAGGAGTTTGCAGCTGGTGGAAACTTGACTTGCTGAGTTTCTGTGGAGTTTGTACAGCATTCTGTAGGATTTAGTGTAGATGGCTCACAAAAATACCTGTGGGAAGTCTGTCCTGGTCCTTGTGATTCCTGGGAGGAAGCACATTAGACCACGTCTATTCATACCTCTCTTGTCCTTTTATTAAATAATCTCTCAAGATAATTTCACTCCCTTTTCAAGGTCATGAGTTGCTTCAGATTTATACACAGCAAGAAAAGCCCTTGCTGCGATGTGTCCGGGCAGAGTATTCATGGGCTACAGGAGCTACAGCAAATCATTCTGGGAAAGGACAATTCCAGTATAAATGGAGCAGCCCCTTTTCCTGCCTTTGGCTGTGGTTTTTCAGCAGCAGAAATCACTGAGATGAAGGCAGACGTCATAGCTGTGGCATGCTGAAAGCCGGCACCTTGTCCTTCCTCTGCCCCTTTACAGCAGCAGAACTGGGAACAATGGTGACACTGGTGACTGGGGCTGCCTGGCAGTGCTGCCAGGGGTCCATCATGGCAAAGCATATGGGCTGCATGTCCTCAGGGCTGCTGGCACAACTTTATGTGGGGTCAGTTGGGGGTTTTCTGGAGAGTTTTGGTATTCTGGTTTGTGTGTTGTCAAAAAAACAAATGTGAATTTGCAGCCCATCCATCCATCACTCGTGGTGCTGCAGTTCAGAGGCAGGGTCGTTTATTAATGCATGTGGAGTGAATTATCCTGGTTTACATCTGGAGAGTGGCAAATTGTTGGATATAATAGCTGTAAGCTCCTCTGATCTGCAATCACTGTCTGCTGGATTTTTTGATCTGACAAAGCATTGTGCGCAGAACTGCAAGGATCCTTCCCCAGCCTCTCCGGGGGAATCCTGCTGTCAAGCTGCAAACGTACAGTGCATGAAATGTGTAATTTTGAAGTCTAAACCTCTGAGAGCTCAAGACACTCGAAGGCAGCAGTTTACCTTCAAAGTCGCCTCTCTGCCTGCACTTACCACCTCTTGTGATTTAGCGCTACCGCTCGCATTTCCTCCCCAGAAAGTCATAAGATTTACTTTCTAAAAATCTCATCTTCTTCTCCTAATTAGGCATTTTCACACAATGAACCAGATGGGAGTCAATGAATAAGGTGTCGATGTGCGGTGCAGCATGGCCCTATGGATGCTGATGGATAAAGCTGGCAGATGGGTAGATCACCCGCTTTGAAGACTGGATTTTTAGTGAGATTTCCTCTGAAACCATTGAATAAATAAGACAGGCAGAAGAACTAAGTGGCAGGGAGGATGTGCAGCATGGCTCCTTTCAGCATTACCAGAGGTTGCTCAGGCCCGTGGGGTTTCCACCTCAGCGGTTCCTTCCCTCTGAATTTTTTTAAGCCTTTTTTACTAATGCCAGCTGCTGCTTGCCCCCTAAATACAGCTGCATGTAAGTGATTGCCCCCGAGGGGATGAAATGATGCCCAGCTCAGTACCTGAGCATGAAGTCAAAGCCAGGCAGCTTATCTGCATTGTGCTAGTTTACTGTAAACCACTTCATATGGAAAGGTGATGAGACACAAGTACATAAAGCACGAGAATTTTTAACTAGCTTAGCCTTTGCTTTCCTCTTCTATTTCACATCCTAGCTGATGTGCTGGGCCTCCTGTCCACATCCTAGCTTACCATTTTCTATTTACATTTGCTTGTTTTTCATTGCCCCCATCTTCTCTTTTTTTTATTGCTCCTCACAAAACCTCCATCTTCCATTCTGTCCTATCTTTGCATATCTCCATCTTCCATTTTCTTCAAGAAAGTAGATACCGTGCCACTATTTTGAATTTTTTTCTGCAAAGTAACCCAGAATCGTTAGAGAGATTTTGGCCTGTGATCTGAATTACAATTTAGTATACATTGATTTAAAGAAACACTTGAAGAGCACACGGTCAACAGCAGGTTTGTTTTGAGTGCTGTCCCATACCAGGCTGTTGGAAAAATGTCTTCCCTGTGTAGGTTCTGTGTAGGTTGTTCTGTCATTTCCCCTAAAACTGTTAATTCCAGGAACACCTGGACGTGCTCCCCACATGGCTGTGTGGAAATGGGAACCCACGGCATGAAGAGCGACGGAAACATCTGTGTGACCCTCCCTTGAGTAGCAAAGTTGCTGAGCATAGCAGTGTGCACATCCCTGAAGCACACGGGAGCTCTTTTAATTTAAACTGTAAGAATGAAATAGGAAAAAAAAAAAAAGCCCAGCGAAGCAAAAGCTCCTGCCTTCTTGTTTTTGCTCTTAACATGTAAAAATAGAAGCACCTGCTCCCTGCTGGACTTGTTAAATATGTCTTTTTATTTTCATAAATCACCATGGTAAAATTTGAGTTATTTACCCAGTAAACTCGAGGCTACATTCATTTCCATTGTCTGATTTTTTGTAAATTACTTTTTGTGCATTCACTTTGGAGCTGTTTCCCACTGCCCTTTTGTTCAGTACCCACCTTGGCTTCCCAAGCCGGGTCCCTCCCCTTGGTGACTGGAGGGGTTTCATGAACTTCAAAAGCAGCCTGAAATGTCAGCCACATGCAGCCTTTCTGCAGCCGCTAAATTATGGATCAGAATACAGCAAATCAAACAGTTCAGAATTATTCACTTGTGGGTCTTTGCTTGGTAAAGCAATAAAAATCTCTGCATTTCTTCTTTGGTAATATGTGAGGTGGTTGTTTTACATGCTCGAGAGTAATGTTATCGGGGTATGGGGGTGTATATGTTTTGGTTTTTTTTTAAGCAAGGCACTTCAATCAAAGCTTCATTCTGCCGTAAACCCAATTAGCTTCAGTCTGCCAAGTCAGCTTGACTGTCTGCAAGAATGTATGTAAGGCTATGAATAATTGCTAAACTCGCTTTTCTTTCTATCTAAGAAATGCCACGAGGCTTTTGTTACCACTAGATAAACCCTCTGCACTTGTCTCTGAGGTTCCAGCTGAAGACACCCATACAAAAATCATAAATGTGTTTGAATAGTATTCTGTGTGTGAGGAGGGTCGGTAAAAAGCGAATGCTTGCTTTGCTTTGGAGCAGAAGGTTGCTGAACCCAGGTCCTGGGCTCCTCCAAACGCTCAGGAATTTTGCCATTAGTGGGAGCAGGGTGGAGAATTTCCATAGCTTTATTGCATGTAGCTGCAGAATGAGTCCATTGCTATAGGAAAACAGCAGCGGGGCTGTCCCCTGTGTCATGCAAGAGGAAAGGTTAGAAAATGAAATGCTCCAACAATACACGTGGAAAATGGGTCACCTACTTTGTGCAAGGGAGTGCGCAGGATGCTCTCGCTCTATTTTAATATGCCGCGTGCTGGTTTCTAGCAGCTTGGACATGGTTTCACAGCCAGGATGGTGTCATGTGAGAACATGAGGCTGTGCTGGTGTGTGGGGTGCTGGTTAATGGCTGGGCAGGGGCAGACAGCCAGCGGGCTGGGCTGTTAGGGATGATATCAGACACGTCCATGGGGCTCAGCTGCACAACCCACCCAAACACACCCAGAGAGGTGGGACATGCAGGGAGCTGTTGGCATCACCAGCTGGGAATTGCTTCCAGGGCTCCTTTCCATCACTGCGGTTTGTGCTGTTGATCATCTTGCTCTTGGCCAGTTGGTGAATATATGATGTATTTCTGAAGATAAGAAAGGTTTGCCATGTTGATATATTCAGTTGGTTTAAGTAGAACATGACTTCCCCATCTGCAGTAGGTGCCTCCTTAAATATTTACTTGCCTTTCCACTGTGCATGTGTAATACTCCTATTTTTCCCTCTTTATCTACAGGCCACTCAAAAAGTGGTCAGATAGTGGTGAGCCTTCCATCTAACTTGAGTTAGTTTTTTTAATTGGACTGAGATTTTTTTTGTGTCACTCACGGATGGTTGTATTCCAGTGTCATCCTGAAGACTCTCCAAATGTTCTAATTCTTTTTCTTTTTTTTATTTTCCTTCAAGTCCAAGGCTCAGGAAGAGATATTATGCTCCCTATGGTGGCCATTGGCAGTGAGCTGTGTGACACGATTTCAGTGCTTCAGGGAAAAGGTGGGATGCTTTGCTAGATTTGAAGATGTTCAGATTTTTATTACTTATGTATTAGGTGATGTGTATTTACACTGACACATGCATGTAGGCAGCATTTTTTCCCAGATACAGCATTATATATGGCATCGTGACATTATTCCATTTGTCTTTTGTAATGTCTGCCAAAAGTAATATGTTTGCACTAATACTGAAAAATTTAGATATGAAAATATTTCCAATCTTACAGGGAAGATATGATTTTGACTAATTTTATTATAGCAGGTACATAAATGGTCTCCTGTTTTGACAACTATGAGCCAAGTTGCACAAAGTAGGAGTGACAGTGCGATTCCCAGCAACAGAAGTCGGTGCCACACTGGTTTGTCACAGCTTCAGCTTCCCTTTCCTCCGCGAGTGACGGTGGTGTCTGTTATCCCCTGTACACAGTGATCTGTCAACAACCGCTTTCTCAATTGCTTCGAGTGTGTGTGTGTGGGTGGCATGGAGGAGCAGGTGATACCTGATAATAGTACATTATCAACAGGGGAAGGTTTCATTTTCTTTAAATAGAAACCATGTCTGAATAGCTGCAAGACTCCCAGACGCTGTGAAATCTAGAGGGAAATGTTAGTCTTAGCCCTCTCTGTGGGATTATCTAAAAAACACATGTATGTCCTGTTTCTTTTGAAAGCTGTATTGACATTAGGATGACTACTGCTCCTTTACATGGGTGTGAACAACATATAGAGCTCCAAAAAGACTGGGTGGTCCTCTAGTGACTCTTCCAAGCAGTGTAAAGCACACAGAATCACAGAATCGCTCGGCTGGAAAAGACCTCCGAGATCATCATGTCCAACCGCTCCTGTCTACCCCCTAAACCATATCCTTAAGTACCTCGTCTACCCACTCCTTAAACACATCCAGGGACGGTGACTCCATCACCTCCCTGGGCAGCCTGTGCCAGCTTCTGACGACCCTCTCAGTAAAGAACTTCCTCCTTATCTCTAACCTGAACCTCCCTTGGCACAGCTTGGTGCCGTTTCCCCTTGTTCTATCCCCCATCACCTGGGAGAAGAGCCCAGCACCCACCTCTCCACAACCTCCCTTGAGGCAGTTGTAGGTGGTGATGAGGTCTCCCCTCAGCCTTCTCTTCTCCAGGCTAAACAAGCCCAGTTCCCTCAGCCGCTCCTCATCAGGCTTGTTCTCCAGACCCCTCACCATCCTTGTGGCTCTTCTAGCATCATAGCTAGAAGCACCATTCTAGCACCATATGCTAGAAGCATCATTCTAGCACCATATATCATCTAGGAATAGGTGGGTAGCTCCCCAGAATAGCTGTGAAAAGAATTTCAGTTGATGGAGGACTTGTCCCCAGCAGCTCTTAGCAGTTGTTGTTACTGTTAGGGAATTAAAAGCACAGGTTAACGTGATGAGCAGTAATTCAGCATCACAATTCAGTGGGATCCTGCCAGTGCTGGAGGACATGACCACAGCAGTGTTTGTACTGTCAGTCCTTGGATCCTCGCCGGACAGACTTTACCACTTCTTTTTGCCTGGAGCTTTTCAGAGCACTTGTTGTTCATGTCGGTCCTTAGTCATGGTGGCAGCCAAATAGGTGTGATTTATTGGGAAAGAAATAATACATGTATGAAACTTGGTAGTTACGACGTATTGAGAAATGCCATTGTTGCATGAGGTGGGTTGGGTTGGTTTTTTTTGGATTGGGTTTTTTTTTGGTATGGATGCAAGTTATTTTAACTGAAAGAGGAGGAAGGTCAGCCTCCCATTGCGAGCTATCAAGAATGGCAAAAATTGCCAAAGCACTATGTCGGGGAGTACAGAAAAATGGCCATGTTGCTTCTTCTTAATGTCATTAGTAACAGCTCTGGTGTGTTCAGTACCCAAGGGCATTATCACAAACCCTGTTTTGTCCTGGCTGATTATGATGTTGACTAAAATGTCAATGTTAGTGTGTAAAACACAGCTGAGAAGCTAGGGATAATTTCAGTAGCTATTAATGAACTACAGCCGTGCTTAGCTGATAAAGTCTTCAGAGAAAGGAAAGGTATTCTGTCTTTTTCAGTCTTTATACTCCCAGTAATATTCCTGCTATTGATTAGATGCAAGAGAAGTTTTACTCTCATTTATTTTAATTTCTGGCTGCCTGGCTGATTACAGAGTCTCTGTATGCAAACTCTGTGCATCTCAGCTGAGATGCTTGGGACACACAACCAGGGAAGCAGTGGGAGCTGTTGAGAGCTATGGAAAGAGCTGCCCGGAGGCAGCCTTGGGTCATTCTGCTCAGCAAAACCGAGGAGCAGGGCTCCATCTCTTTCGGTGTTTTCTTGAGGCTTTTAATGTATTTCTTGTTTACATCTCCTTGCTTAGGATGAGTTTTTAGAACTTTTTGCTATTACAAAGGTCCTAGGAGACTAAGTCAAAGCCAGGCTTTGTGGTGGTAATCATCGGGATGGACGCCTCGGCAGAATTTAGTACGCTTATCTTGGCATTTTGTAACTAAAGAGCGCTCTGGAATGGAAGAACATGTGGGAGCTATTTTAGAAGATTTATACATACATACATACATACATATATATAGTGCTTTAAATGCAATTAGGGAGATTCAGTGAAAGGTTTTACATTAGCTCATTAAAGCATGGCAGCTGTAACTGATCCTCTCACCATGACCTGCAGTTTGCTAAACGAGGAGAGGCTGCACAGCTGCCATGCTCCTGGCCATGTGTCCGGGTTGAAGTATTCTGGGATGAGATGGCAGACAGGCTCCTATGAGGAATCCCAGAAATGTTCTCAGATGGATTTGGCAGCATGATATTTGATATAATCAATATATGGAAGGTTGTTGTTGTTTCTAGTCCAGCAGACAACTTGAGCAGAGGGAGCACAGCACATGTGGCCATAGATTTGTGCAGAGGAATTCTGGCAACTGGGCTGGCAATTGAACAAAGTGTGGATTTTTCACTTCAGCTGAATGTTCAAGAATGTGCTGTTTATTCACTTGAAGTGATATGGAGGGACTCTGCAGTATGACGAACCTCCGCAGGCTTTGTCTGCAGCATCCCTGGTCCTCTTGTGAGGCAGAACTTAACATGGCACTACATAAATGGAAACATCGAGACAGCTTGGAGCTCTTGGAGAGACTTTGGGACTGCAGCAGTGGTGCCAGGGTGGTTCGACATGGTTGTTGGCTCTGCAGGAACCCTGAGTGGTGGGAGAGCCGAATTCAACAGAGCTGCTGCAAGAGCCTGCAAGAGTCATGGGAGCCATACAGTCATCTAGGTTGGAAAAGACCTCTCAGATCATGAAGTCCAAGTGCTTCAACATGGGCAGTGGCCTGGCTCTGCCAGTCCTCAGGACTACCCAAGTGGAACAGAGAGCTTTGGCCACTCATCACTTTTGATGGCTCAGCTCCACTCAGGTGCAGCTTAGAGTCAATTAATTTTATGAAGCCTATTTGTAGCTCATGTTCCTCCTTATATAATCCTCATTTGTTTCAAGTGAGCAGAGAATGTGCCCCTGAGATTCTAAACATACCTCTTTATTAAAGTTTAAACAGAAATTGTTACCTACAGAAGCTAAACTTAGCACTAATATATGAAATGAAATCTTTTAAATCTCCTACCAGGCGTTAGGTAACACAGCACTGTAGAGAGAGGGGGGAGAGGCGACTGTGTCGTGTCATGAACAGCAGCATTAACGATCTATTGTATTTATTTCCCCAATAAGCAGAAGTAGATTAAAAACAAAAATGCAGAAGTTAATTGGGTGATTGCACAGCAATCACTCTTCGCTTTTGTTCTCCACTCCCCTGTGAAGCCACACGCTGCCGCAGTGACAGTTGTGAATAACAGCGCACAGCTGGGGCAGCGTCTTTCTTACCAGCTGCATCAAACGTGGGGAAGGAAAACAATGAAGCCTTGTCCTGATAACATCTTGGGGAGCGAGCAGCCCACAGTCGTCAGGCTGGAGGGGTCCTACTGACTCCCTCCTACCACCCTGCCAGGGATGGGAGCAGCAGAACGGACCTCATTTAATCTCTCTGCCCTCAGGAGGGGCTTTGAGAGTGTTTCAAGAGCACTTCTATAGCTGATAAATCAGAAATAATGTGTTACATGATACAACCTGTCATGTGCCCACCATGGCTGAGGTTGCTGAATGCCTGAGCTGGGATGTTGGTCTTGTCTGCCGGATCTGTGGTTCCTGTCGCAGGCTTGTGGTTCATCTTCCAAGGATATTCCTGTACAGCCCGATGTGGGAGAGAAATAAGTTTAAGGTATTGAAGATTTTAATGAGCCAAACTGAAAAATGTTCAGCTTTTCTAATAAGCAGGCGGTTTAAAAAACACAAGGAGAGGAAGGCAGCAGCCACTTCACAGTTCGGGAAACACTGGCTTTCATTGCCGTCGTGACCATGGCACACCTCTCTGAAATCAATGAAAGTCAATTCTGCCTCAGAGTGATTGATTGCTTTGAGATCTCAGTAGAATTTTTCTCCAAATTGCAAATTTGTGGGGCAGAACCAGTGATGTAGAGGAGCTGGGACTCCCCCTGGGCCCAGGCCTAGGTGAAGGCACTGTCTTGGAGGAGTTTTTGGAGATCTGCTTTAGCGAGGTGTTTTCTGCCCTTCCTCTCGTCCAATTTAAAGCTGGCTGGATGTGTGTAGAAGACAAATTCCCTGCTACCACAAGCAGCTTTGCCTGCAAAAATTGTTAAGGCAAATTAAGTCGCAGGAGTATATATGAGAAAAGATTTGCTCTTCCTCTAAGAATACTAGGATATTTGTCAATTCGTCTCCATTGGAAGCCTAACACATTCAGAGAGAAAGCTGAAAAGAAAAAACCCATGAAGATCAGAAGAAAGGATGGAAATTATCATTCAGGTAACCCAGCTACCTTAACGCTGTCACCATGGAGATCCCCGATTATCTTCTGCTCTTTGCATGCAAAGTGCTGAGGAACACTGGTTTCATAATTGGCATCGTATTTCTCTGGGTGTATTAAGCTTGCCTGTGGAATAATGCTCATCGGGTCCTGAATGATTTCGGGTAACTAGCGGTAATATATTGAATCAGATGATTTGATATTATGATTTCCTATCCGGGGACCATTCGAGTGTGTTTCCATGCACAGTGTGCAAGCACGGAGATGGCTGTGACTGTGCTGAGGTGCAGCTAAGGCATTTCTGAGGTGTGTGGCTACTGAGAAGAGAACTGTGGCTACGATTGATGCATAAAGTAGCATAACGTTCTGCTGTTCCTTGTGTTTGCAGATTTCTGTACTCCAACTCTGATTTTCCTGGATTTCTGACTGGGAAAATACCTTCACGCTGCAGTACCTGCTCAGAAGGCTTTTTTACACAAGAAATTCAATTCGACTTAGCTTTTTGGATTGTCTTTGTAATCTGCCTTCAATGCACTAAGTAGCTGTCTTCAGTGAATTCAGCCGGCGCGTTTCCTCCCTTTCCCATCCAGTGCGTTTCAGGGTTGACAGCAGAGGGGTGTCACATTTGTGGCTGTAGCTTTTAAACGAAATCAAAATTTGTCTTTTATCTGCTCATGTCCCTAAAACAATTTAGTCCTACTGTAATTATTAGCATTCTCATTAAGAACAGTTTAGCTAAAAATCAAGACACAAAGACGCAGTGACTTCATCAAAGCAACGCAAATCCAGATAAAGCTAGGTTTCTAATTCGACTTCTATGCTTTGAAATAAATCCTCAGAGCATCAATTACTGTATCTGTTGTAAAGCAATTACTATCAGTCTCCATTGCTCCCCTTTACACGTTTTAATTTAATTTTTATTTTTGCTTTAAAATACAGGGTAAGGAATTTTACTGTTCCTCCAGAAGAACTAAAGCAGACAACAGTAAAACATTTCTGTAAAAGCGGGAATTGCTTTCTTTTGTAATCAGGTTGATTAGACTCATGTATAATCATACGCAGCAGGTGGGAAGATTAACATTTCACTAATTCCTAGTGGTCATTACTGCAAGGAAATCTAATCTGCAGAGTTCATAAGGATTGGAGATGCATGCTGGTGAAGCTCATTTAAAAGACAGAGAAAAACCAACACAACTTTATATTCTGGAATCCAGTTTTGCTCAAAACGATTTTGGCCTGTAGGCAACATGCATACACCCAGTATCTTCTACTTAATTGAAAAATAGATTTGTATTGATCATGACCACTTAACAAGCACATTCAGAACCTATGCCTGTTCTCGGTTACTTTGGTGGGGAATACAGGCAGACCCTCAGCGGGTTAAACTGGTTAATAAGAGAGAGATTTTTATGGCAAGTGTATTTTTTCTGTCTGTGGGCTGTATTAGTACACAGCACTAATAGATTCAGTTCTCATCTTTGGATCAATTCAGAATAATGCTGCTGAAGCTGAACAAGTTTTTCATTCTTTTGTATGAAAACAAGATGTGACATAATTATTATGATCAGATTCCGCTTCGCTAACCAAGATGTGGAGGTTTTGTAATTCAAAACTCCAAAATAAAATGCTTAGCAACTTCCAATGTGAAAGCTATGGTCATCTGCTACTCCTGCACCTACACCTCTAACCTCTGGACTTCTTACTTCTAGTGTCTACCAGCAGGAGACTTCCCATGGACATTCAGGGGTGCAGCTCAGGGTGGTCTGTGAATAAGCTGGAAATGCTTGAAGGAAAATTGGATGGGTAAGTGGGGATGACTGCTCCACTTTTTGCCTTGTGTGAGGTCTAGCTGAGATTTAGTGGTGTTTTCTGTCTCCCATGAGCAAAAGCAAAGGGAGATGAAAGAGCAAAAAGGAAAACAGTGGTCACTAGTTGAAGCTGCTTTGAAGACATCTCCCAAAAATGCATCTCGCCCCGTCCATTCCCACTGAAAAGCCTCTTGCATCTGTCTTAGAACATTGCCCACAAGAGACACTGGGACCTGTGCCAAACCCATGAAGCTGTGTTGCCATTCCTATGCTGCTGTGGACCAAGGAGGTTTTGGGGACAAGAGGTGAGGTGGCACCACAGGGCAGAGCTGGCTCGGCTCGATCATTGTTCCTCCAGCGGGAGTCCATCCTGCTGGTCTGCACAGAAGTTTCCTCTGGTCCCCCTCTAAATACCAGGTCTGCAGCGACTGTTGACTTAGCTGGGATCGTTTGCTTTAAGGGCAAAAATATACTCTTGATCTATGCAGCTAAAAGTATAGTTGAGCTATATCATTAAAAAAAATAATAATAAAAATTGACCAGATGGCACAGTAGCTGAATTTGGCTGGGTTAGAATAGGGTATTACTCCAACACAGACAGCGTATCCCTCCAAATAAAAGTGACCGCTGAGCATATGTTTTATTGCACATCAGAGATCTTTACAGTGATAATGATGCTACAGTGATATAATGCTGGTGTTCTTCATCCACAGAAAGCTTCAGTGACTCTGAGCCCCAGTGGGACAGGTGATGCTTTCTTTTCCCTTGCAGGCTCACGGACTCACTCAAAAATGTGGCTGAGGTTCAAACCTCTGGCCCAGACCTGCTGCTCTGCTAAAGTCATGCTAAGCTCGGGATTACTGAAGTTGTAATGACAGTAAACAAAATCAGAATAAACTCCTGCTACTGCAAGAGTTACTTCCACTTGATTTTCAAACTCTGAGTACAGAATAACAGCCACAAAATATGTAGCATGAACCAAAGCAAGTTAAGTGCTGCTAAACTAGGTTAACAGTGGTGTAAATAATGGTTTAAAAATCAGGAACAGCTAAAAATATGGCTGCACTGATGTTAATGCTGTATCAGCCTGATGAAGGGACTGGTTTTTGTAAGTCAGACTTCAATCAGTGTCTGTCTCAACCCCTGAATGCTGCCTACTCTTCTTTGAGAAGACACCATCTGAGTTTAGCCATCTGTTTTAATTATGGCTGAAATACAGAGTAAAATATTCAGATAATTGTGGTTTTTTCACAGTACCTAATCCTCACAGCCATTCATAGTTTGAAAATGTTACTGGGATTTAAGTGATGGAGTGGCCGAGCAGAACTGGAGGGCTTGACATCCCATGTAAAAAAATCTTGAACCCGTGGTCATGTCTTGGGTGAAACGATGAGGTGACCCACCTGGCCTGATGGAGTGCAGGGGTGGTTCCCTCGCCCCTGCCCTCCACAGTCCAGCATCCAGCCTTTGTGCCCAGAGTTAGGGTAGGTGGGTAATTGCCAGCACGTCCCATCGTTGGGTTAAAAACAATGGACAGGAGCCCTATGGGGCTGTGGGAGACTGCAGAGGATGAGCAAACAGGAAAATGCCAAGGGATTGTCATGAGCAAAGATAACAAAATCAGTGAGTAAACTAAGAGGCAAGTTATGCCATCAATATGCACAGTAATAAGTGACAATGAATCACCAGAGATCTGTTGCTTTAATGATGCTGTTGTAAAAATGATGGCCCTGAGCTATTTCAGGCCACGTATACAGAATTTTGGCTGATGCTTATCAGTTTATATGCAAGAAAATTTATAGCATGCAACCTAAATGAAACACTCCTTTGGACAAGAACAAATGGATTGCAGGTGCAAACAAGCATGAAATGAAAATCTACTAATGAGTTTCCATTAGTAGCTAAACACATAATCAAATAATTTTTAGCCAACATAGTGCAATGAGAAAATCAATTTATTCCTCGTAAGTACTACTATATGGATTGATGCTCTAGCACATCTAAAGCTGGTTTTGTTAAGTGAAAGCTGAGCTTCAGATTCAGTTAAAGCTCAGCTAATAGCAGCAGAACAAGGGTTTGCTTTTACTGAGTATGAATGGAATACATTTTCTTTGAAAACTCTAAACAACATAAGGTAAAATGAGGTATTAGTTAATATGGAGTATTTCCATCTGAAAGCTAGAGGCTAAAATACTTTGCAAAGATAGACCAGCAGTGGCACATCTGAATTTACTTACGAATATCCATTAATGAAGTAAGTATTGTTCTTCATCTGCTCTTTATGCAATGATATCCTTAATTTCCTTTTTGCCTTAAATAGCCTCTAACCTGAGTTATGTTTGCATGGTTTATTCACACCTTATTCAATTATGGTAAATATTTCTCTTTCACCTATGGAGACCCTGATTTCAAGGCACTCACAGCCACATACATAAATAAAATAGGTTTGAAAAGCTGGTTTGAAAGAGTTGGTGAGGATTCTGCAGCAGAAGACACACTTTGGTGTTAGAGGCACTCACTTTGTGTGAGAACGGCAAAAATTGTGTGGTTTTGCAGTTACTGCATGTGAATGAAATTTATACTGAGAAACTGGTTAATATATCCCATACAAATAATCTCATACTTCTTCCAGGCCAGATTCTGCCACCTTTACTTCAGCGAGGTATGTGTCCCATGGACCTCACAGGGCTACTTGTGGAGCAAATACTGTTCCATGAAGTAGGGCTCAGCTGGGGATGACTTGACCTCCACCATCCAGTGGTTTTAATAATGGAGAGGTAAGGGGGTTTCTTCTCCATCCCCTTAGAAGCACAGCCCTGTGAGCTAACAGCACTCAGTACTTTTCAGGGCAAGATACTGAAATCAAGAGGAATTTTAAAGGGGATAGCCTTGGAGACTGACATTAATCACAACATTTTAAGGTTCAATAGTGTATGAGTCAATGTATGTATAATATTTATCAAACCAGAAGTCAAAGGAAATAATAATAATAATACGGAAGGAGAAAACCAAATGCTTTTTAGCACCTTTTTTCAAGGAGGAATTCATTGTGATAGCTCAGCCTTACTAAGTTTTTAGAACACTGATTGATGTGGATCCTAGATCAAAAGTAGTTCCTTGATTGGAACAAAGTTCAGGGGACTTATTTCTCTGCGGATCTTATACATGGAAGCTGAAGCTTATAATAAGCTGAAAAACACATGGACTTGCTTGGACACATATTACTTCCAGACAAGCTTTCAAAAATGTATGGCTGTGCATAAATCTCCTATTTTAACATGAGAAATACATCCCCTCATCACAGTAACTTCAGCAGACTCTGGATGGAGAAGTTCTGGGTGGTGGCAGTCCAAATGAAGAAGAGTCTGGAGCACAATCAAGCTCATCATCGCATTAATGTTCTCGTGTATGGTGACCAGCCATGCTGATAGCACCGTGCTGAATGTGATGGAGTGAGAGCTTGTATTCACACAGCGCTTTGCATCTGATGGGATCCCAAAAGGATTTGTGAATTTGTCAGACTGAAATATAGTCTATTTGCTACTCAAGTCAGCTTTCTCCGGCACGCAAAGCTCGTAACTCAGCAAGACAACAGAGCTGGGAGTGATAAACAAAGCGTTACAGAAACTGTGAAGGGGAAGTGAGGCAGGTGCAGTGCAATGATCTAACTTGACGTTTGGTAGGAATGTGGGAGTTTTTACAAGCCAATTTCTGAAAAATACAACATGGCATCTCTCGTGTATTCAGAATTTCAGGTGTGGGATTCTTCTCTAGCTTGAGGAACCTGTGAGATCCGCAGGCTGTAAGGCAAGAGGAAATATTCCCTTTAGACCCACAAAAAAGATGTACGAGAAGTGAATAAATGCTAAATTTCCAATATTAGAAGAGGTTACTGCCTTTAGTCTGGATCATGCCACTGCCACAGGGTATGGCTTCATCAGAAAATGGTGATGGTAGTGAGAAGATGGGGTGTCCCGATGGGCTGCTGCCTGTGGCCATGTGTCTGCCATACTGTCCTTATCCCCTCATTGCCACAGCTGCCTCCTTTGCCCCTGTACAGATGCACAAAGATGGATACAGAGGTTATTCTCAAATCCATGGAGGTTGCTGCTCTCAGGCTCACACTCAGGATGTTTCCCACTATATTACTGTAACTTACTGCAGAACAAATGCCTGATGGGAAATCATTAGGAAAGACATCTATTTTTATGGTCTTTACCAGTTATTATTGTAGCAATGATAGCTTTCAAGGAAGTGGAGATGGCTCTGTCAGAGGTGGTAATGGCACTTCTGAGCTGCTGATTACCTCCATATTGTGCCATTTCCCCACATTTGATAAAGCCATCTCCATTCTCTGACAGCCATCGGTGATTTAGTGATAATACAAAAATCAGATTGGATTCCAGGCGCTTTCTCTGGCATCCTGTGTTTAAAAGAGGATGTCCCTGGGCCCTAGAGCAAGATGATTTCTTTACAAAGATGCAATAGAAAACACACTTGAAAATACCTTGTTTTCATAAGAAGCTGTTTGTGATTTTTAAACCAAAAAGAGACATACATTATTGGACACTATCTGGATATGGCTGAAATTTCTGAGGCTTGTTTGACTTGATTTATCTGAGAAAATGCCTGCATTTTGGACCCAGTTTAATGGCAGTTTCCCGTTGGCTCCAGTTGGCATTGTATCAAACCTCAGCGTGCTCTCCAGCAGGAAAATGAGAAAAAAAGTATTTTTGTGACTTTCTCCAGAACTGTGAATGCTGGGGTAGTCTGGAAATACTCGCAAGTCCTCCCCTAATGCAGCTGCATGGATGCTGCATGCAGATAAGTGATGACTGGCAAGAAACCAGGAACACAGGAAAGCAAAAATATTACTTCCCAAGTAAGTTTTGTCAAAGTGTTAGCAATGTCTACACAGCCTATCTAGCTCCACCTTGCAGAGCCAGCTAAAGCATATCACCCTTCCTATCTTCCTCTAAAACTCTAAATGAGAAACAAATAAAATTTTTGTAACCTTATATAGCCACTGCCATAACCCTATGTATCTGCCAGCATCCTTTATCTCTCACCGGCTGGAAATCTCGCATTTTCATTGCCCTGAATCACCAGATGCATTCATCAAACATGACAAATGCCTCCAAAACACTAAATCACACCACTCGATCTCAATGGGCTACATAATCATTGTCATACCAAAAATAAATTTGAAAATATCTGTGTTCCAGTCTCAAATATCTACAGCTCCTACCAGGGCTGAGAAACTGCAGGGGAAAACTGAACCCTAAATTAAGTTTAAGAGTTTTTCAGTCCCTCAAAAATTTGATAAGCTCAGGAAATTTTGTGAAGCTTTCTGATTTATTTTTAGAAAATAAATATTTTTTTTCTGCCCACAGGAATGATTCATGGAGTAAGACACTTTACCCAAGAATAAGGTCGTATCTTAGTAAGTACAAAAATGCAGAAGGGAAAAACTACTCTGCTCTCCTGGGGAGCTGCCCATTTGCAGTCCTGCCTATGCCTTGATCCCCGATGCTCCTGCATCCCAGAGGACCTGCGCCTGTCCGAGGGTGGCATTGCAGGGGCCGGCAGTGCCTTTACAGCTTCCAGGGGGAGAGAAATGCAGCAGAGCATCCTCCTCCTTGCTCTGATGGGACCCTGCACCCAAAAGATGCTGGGAGGAAAACACTGAAGTCACTGCAGGTCAAACTTTTGGTATTGCTTAAAAAAGGAGAAGCTGGGCTATGGATGCGTGAGCAAATTACCCTGAGGATCCCATATATCAACTGACCTGTGAGAACCACAACTTCTCTGCAGTGAAAGCCAGGCAATGCAAGGTAACTTGATAACTTTAATTAAAAAGACTCTCATTCTCTTTCTGTGGAGTTGGTGGAGGCTGGCAAAGCGGTACCTCAGATAACCTTATTTTATACAGGAGCACACATAGGCAGATTATAGCTCTCTATTCAGTAAACTGTTTTTACTTCCACAGAGCTGGTAGTCCATGGTCAGAGTGTTTAAACAGATGTTTTAAATCAAATTCAGTAGAATATGCACGAATATAAACATTTCCTCTTCAATGTTTTTAACCCAAATTCAAAAGCCTTGCGTTTGTTTGTAGGATTGCAGCATGGACAGGTAGGAAGTCTTTGTTTTTAGTCCATTCATAAATCTTGATTTTTTTAAAAGTATATTTATATATGTGTTATGTGCATACACAAAGGTATTGTCTCAAAAGCAAGTATAACATTTGCTGCTGTGCAGTCATACAGCATTTTCTTAGATCTCTGCCAAATGCTATTTATTGCATTTTTAATTTTAAGTTAGGTCAAAAAGGAGACTTGCCTGCATGGAGGTGTTTTTGCCACCCAGTTCTCACTAAAGCTGAGTGTGGGATTTTGCTGTAAAACAGATGCTGATTTTGCAAGAATGCAAAACCTGTGCTGACATCAATGGGAGCTATGAATCTGGAATGATTAAAGACCAAATCCAATGATACGACTGCATGATATTAGCCTGGGATCTGAGAAATGAGTAGTCTTGACTGTGCAACTGTATCTTAATAAGAGGCAACTTAAAATGGCCAAAACCGAAATCCTGCTGATCATCTGCACAATGAACTTCTAAAGTCGTATCCCAGCAGCTGCCCAGTTTGACCTTGGAAACTGCAAAGAACATCTAGGTAAGACTGGGGATCTCCAGCCTGTCCTTACCTGGCATGATGGGCCAGACCATCCATCAGCAGCCACAGCCTTGTCCTCTCCTCAGGGCTCCCAGGTCCTCCCTGTGTTTCTTCTCCTTCCGTGGTTCCTCGGGGGAGCTGAGCTCATAGGGAGACCCCCGGCAAGAAGGGCTTTCTCAGGTACTGTGGTAAGAACAATCTATTAAATTGCTGTGGCTGTAGATAACTTCCACTACTATTTTTTCCCAAACATCATCTGATTTACTCCAGTGATAAATCCAATGTTGTGTATAAACATTTATTTCCTTGACAACCTAGTTTTCCATTAGAAAAATGCCCAAACCTGGGACCTATTAAGGCAATTGACAGGTAAAAATTCAGCTTGTGCACACTCACTCTGTTTAGCATATATACTCAAACAGTGTGAAAACAGCATGTGTCACAAACCCACGACTGGCTTATTATACTGCAAGAGCCACAGGGGATGCACACAGTGACAGGGAAGCCAGGTTCTTTTCAGCCCTTTGTAATATTCAGTGTTAACAGGGCCAAGATTAAAATACGTGAAATGTTTTCCAGTGGTAAGGACTCTCTAAATAATGGTTCTTGCAGACTAATTGCCCCCTAAACAATTTTTTTAACCCACTGTTTGATACAGTTTTACCTGTCAAGATTTGCGTCAGAAAGTTAAACCTGTTTACAAGAGGTTATTTGATGTGAAAAGCAGCCAAGATCCCTGCAGGAGAGGATCTTCCCAGCTGAGAATTACAAAAGGACATCTTCATTTCTGAGAGGAGTTTGGAGGTAAGCAGGTCACATCAGCCAGGTGTGGTGCCGCGATCAGCACAAGGCTTTGGTGTGGGCTCAGCAAGGATCTCTGCTTGCAACCTGAACATCACAGAGAAGTTTGCTTCAGGCTTCTGGTTTTTAGGGCTCAGCTTTGCCTCATTTCGTTATGATCAGATGTTGGGTGCTGAGGGTCTATGGTCTCCAGTTGTGCCTGTGGAGCCAAAGAACCTCCCCGCAAACCACAACCTGCAGCTGGAGCTTCAGGCACCCTGGTAGCACAGGCAGGTGGTACCTCACAGACATCCTCAGAGGTTCCTGGGCCATCAGAAGACAGTGGGGTCCAGCAGGCTCTCCTGTCTTTCAAGTCTGCTGGCAGCAGCTCAGGAGTAGAAAACATGGACCATCTGTGTGCGGGGGCCGCTCCAGACCTGCTGAGATGCAGTTACCTCCGTGGTGCTTCATCAGCAGTTTCTATATAAAGAATATTTTGGAAGGAGCAGAAAAATGCCTTGTGCAATTAAAAATATCAGAAAGTATTTGGGATGGTAGAACGTAAATAACTAAATGACCAAATCAGCTTTCTCTCCTTGGAAGAGGTCCATAACACAGATGCTGTTGGGTACATTGTATTTTGGATGGCTCTGTACTGATCCTTCCTCAGCTGGCTGTACCTTCTGCTCTGCCATGGCACTGCTGGGCTCCCTGCATTGCCACACTCAGTTTGTACAGATAATGGTCTTTCAAAGAATAATGCCCTTTCTTATTCAAGGTTGAGAAATGGCTGAATCAGTGAAAACAGTGCTTGGAAGTTTTCCTGGGAGGTTACATCTCAAGTACTGGTCAGGACCTCATCCAGCTCAGTCCATGAGAAATGCTGACACTGCAAACCCCGCTGGTAAGATTTCAGGCTGTAGTTCTTCCCCTTAAAAACTCACAAATAACCTCCCTTCCTACAAAATGAGATATGAACATGTATTTTTTCTGATTTCTGCAAGTAAACTCATTAACCTCTGGATCCAAAGCTGCTTTCTACATCAGCAGCTGTCCAACCCAGACATAATTTTAAGGTGAAATTGTCATTAATGTGATGTTTAACATGAATGACAGGCTTGAGTAGGGGTGGTTAACAAGTCTGCTTTAACTTAGATGGGCCCAGAGTATTAAATCTGTATTCTAGGTATGTTTTCTCCATACATGGGCATTCTGTAGTCCATGTCAGGTGCTGTAAATGTGCACAAAACTTAATGTAAACCTATACTATTCTTTAAAATAAATTCTAGATCTTAATGAAGCAGCTGTGTTTTTGGCATCTAACTTGTTCTGTTAAAATGTTTATTAAAAAATTAATAATGCTAATAGTAATTTAATTATGAAATACTCACACTTACTGCTTTGGCTTTTTCCATGGGAATATGTCACTAAAAGGGGAAAGGATGTTACTATAATACTGGTGAATGGACAATTCAAACCCAGCCACTGTTGATGCAATACAGCTTTTCACCTGAGCAAAACAGACTGCGATGCAGGAGCTCCAAGAGTAGTTTTATTCCTTAAAATTAAATTATTTTTTTAAATCTAAACCACAGATCAGCTGAAGTTATAGTTTCACTCCTACAAACACTTAAGGTTTTGCTGTCTCTATTTTTAAATATTTATTTCAGCAGAGAGAAGTCATTTACAATAATTGATTGGAATTTGTGTCTTCTTCCTGTTGCTGCCAAAAGGAATCTGCTCTTACTGCCTCTATGAAGGTGCACGATCAGAGCACTCACTTGAATGCCCAGTTTTGTGCTTAGCCATATACAAAGGGTTGAGAAATGCTGAGAAATAGAGCATTAAGCACAGGACACTGCATCCCTACATCTCCTATAGAGAAAGCCCAGTTGCCTGGATGTGCTGTGAAAAAGCAAGCACTTGACTTTTCTATTTTTGAGTGAAAATTTATGTTGTTCTTATTTATACCTGCACAAGGCTGAGCACTCTGACCCTGATCCAGCGAAGTATTTGCTTTCATTTAAACCCACACATAATTTCATTGACTTAAAAGCAGTCTACAGCTTCCCCTACAATTCTCCTCCCCTTCTTGTCAATGAGTCTGAAAGATGCACCGTCATTTTTTACCTCAGGTGGGTGAACCAGATGGGAGGTGAAAAGACAGACACATTCATGGCACCTACTTAGGGACAACATAGGAGAACTAAGTCTACTCAATCCTTAAACCTAGTTGAATCCTTCAGGCTGGTATAGATCTTGAAGCCACTGCAAGGGATTGTGATGGTTGGGTGCACCTTTCAACTAAACCACCCATGTGCGAGCAGCCCCGATTGATTTGGTACTCTGGTTTTTCAGGCATTACTGCAGATGCCTGGCACTTGCAAAGTGGATCTCTCTGGAATTGCCTTCTCAAGGTATATTTGGGCTTTTGATCACTTTGGTTATTGCAAGGCATGGAACTGTGTGAGAACAAAACATAACACAAATAAATAATGACACAGGAGATGTCAGGATGGTGTGGGCTAAGGAGGTAGGATTTGGAGTGGGAGAAAAAAAAATCAGTTTTTTCAGTCCGGCTCACCAGTCCCCTGTGCGTGGACTAATTTGAAAGATAATTGTTACATGATTTCCTGCATATAATCTATTGTTATCCGTGCCTTGCAAACTAAAGCCATGACTAATTCTGGATAACCACAGGGGTGATTTCATAGTTACATTGAAAGGAGAATAAGGACTTGTTAATGATCTTTAAAGATCACATCATTTAATTGTGTGCTGTGGGTAGTTAAACCAAACTAGTCGCCAAGGGGATGTACTCCTTCCATTAATTCTGGTGGCAGGGAGAAAGGAAGGTGGCTCTGCTCACACATCTCACCTTGGTGTGCCAGCATCGGCCAAGGGTTTGTGACAAAGCATGGGATAATTTGCCTTTTTGCTTATGTAAACTGCTCTGCAACCTGGAGCAAGTGGTTTAAAGGCCAGGTCCTGCTGCTGCTGAGAGTGCTTCTGAAGTGCTAAGAGCCTCTGCCTCCCTGAACAGCCAACAGGGGACACGTTCTGAAGCAAGCGGAAATTACTGGCCAGAAAATGCTCACTTTCCAACAGGGCGATTGGGAACAACGGGAGCTGCTGGGCACTTGATGGGCTTGACGGGAAAAAAAAACCACTGGTGAAAAGTGCCAACAACTTGGGAGGTGATGCTGCTATTTTTCCTCCTTTGCAATGTTTTCCTGCCTTCAGGTATAATTTTCTGTTTTAATGAAACCTTTAGGTTAGCTTATGGAGGTAGAGACGATTCACCTTAAAGAGTGAGAGACAGAATGCCACTTATCTCTGGTTTCCAGTAGAAAAGACGAGGGAAGCAATCAGCTCCCTTCAAAAACAGGTCCCGGGAGCTCGTTAGATTGAAATAAAATGATGAAGTGCTAAAGTTCACCTAATAAAATAAGGTAAGTTATTTTCAGCTTACTGCCAATAGTTTTAGATAAAATTTGTCGAATAGTTGTGAACAAAAAGGAAAGGAAATGATCAGAAAAAATGACAACTTTAAGAGATGCTTCTGACTCTTATTTTCCAAATTGTACTTTCATTTCATGGTTAGCTAAAACAATTGCAATCTTAGAGGCTTTGAAGGACTGTAAAACCTAACCAGACCGTACAAAAGCTACTAAGTGACCTTGAAATACGTTTTTCAAATGTTTAGCCAATGAAACTTTCTCTGGGGGAGTGGGTCAAACAAAAAATATATTTTAATGCTTTTTTTTCTTTGCTTGCTTTGGCCACAATGTGAAAAAGTTCTGATGATTTTGTCGAGACCATCAGACTGGTCCCACCTGCACCAGCAGTTCAGAATTTAATGCTAACTTAACTACCTAGGTGGTGTTTAGATTCAATAAAAAGGTAAAACTCTCTTACAAGCTTCTTTTTTAAATCCTGCTGCTTTTTTTTTGAAGCCTAGGAAGCACATAAAATGCAATTCTCAGCAGAAGGATGGTAATTGGGAGAAAAGGTAATGGATGGTCCACGTTTCTCTTTGAAGTTCCCATTGATCAGTGTTGCTGAGACTATTTTTTTAATCCATACCTCCAAAACATGAAGGAATTGTCACTTTATTCTTTGGGTCTATGTGGTTCACCTTCTAAGAAAATAGACTCTGGACTCCTGGGTAGCGTTTATTCAGGTTTTTCTTGGAAGATGGTGTAAAATGGGGAAGAATCGGGACCCTGGTTTAGTATTTTCTTGAATACAAATTTTCCTGCTGTTAACTAAAACAGTTGTGGTTTTAAGATTTCTTTTTTATGTCTGGATTTTTTGTAAGAAAACTACATCCAATACCTTCCACTCAAAGACTGTGCTTTCAGTTTGTCGAGCATTAATTAGGAGACGATTACCCCGCCTCCTCTCCACTGGAGAGGCAGCTTGTGTTGAAAATCAAAACCTTTCACAAAGAGGAAAAAACCATCTGTCCAAACCATGCTTAAGAAAGAGATTTTAGTTATTTTTAGTTCAATCTACATGTAATAACTTGTTTTCATAATGAAGCCAGGTAATAGGATGAGTTTTCACGCCCCTAATTGACACAGCTATGATGGGAAACCTGCCGAAGCATCTCTGGCCACAGCTGTGAGAAAGATCAGGAGTTGCAGCCAGGTGCTTGCTTCATCAGCACCGGGACACAGACACGAAAACTTCTCTGGAATCCCATATGTACAGAAAAATGTCCTGGTGTTTAAGGTGCCGCTTGTATTAAGGAAACGGTTTCTCTGCACGGTCAGGCACCACCAGGTCTTGATGTCTTTGCATTTCAGTATCGCAACCGAAAAACAAATAAGAGAAAAAACAAATATTTCAGACTTTGAGGATCTTGCATATGCCACTGCTGGGGCCACGTAAGTACCTGCTACAGGGGAAGCCTGGTCTCAGAGAGGGCTTCTGGCTTGCAAAAAACTTCTAGTGGCCAGAAACAAAACTGGAACTATGACACGGGAGTTTTCATTTTCTACTGCATAAACCAAAACTCACCCTTGCTGCCCAAAGGTGAAACAAGCCAATGGACGAGGCAGGTACTCAACTTCCTGACTACATTTTAATGAGAGAGGAGAAGATTATATTTATGAGTGAGGAAACTATGGTGATCCAGAATTTTTAATAAGAGCAATTAATAAATAATGAGTAGACTTGTGAAGAAAATTATTTTTTCAAGGACTCTGAAAAAACATATTTAGAGCTACAGTCTGGAACCTGAGTGCAGAGTAACTGCAAACATCATGTACCTGCTCATATTAGATTATCAGAAGTTCGTTAGTTAGCTGCTTGTAAAAGACCTTTTGCAGCTGCTGGATGTTAATGAAGTGGTTCATATCTCCCACCCCTAGGAGTTCTCCTAGGTTGTGTCCTACAACCCTCCCTGTGCAGGGGAGAGCGGCGATGGGCAAGGGTGAGCCCGCCTGCACAGAGCTGGTGGGATGCTGTACTCCAGAGGGAGCGATGCTTTCCAAAGTTTTGTCCTGGTTTGAAGAAAAAGAAGTGAAATGGTGATTTCTTACATGATGAGTTTCACCAAACTGTCTTCAGGTGGCAGGGGATTTTTAAGATTTGTATTTGTAATGTGTTGCCCTGTTGCTGCCCTGTGACATACCCCTGCTTTTACCTTCTCTTTGTGCCACATACACTGGTTTCCACTCAGAGACTGACTGATAATTCTTCAGAACAGCCTTTTTTTTGTATTTTTGGCATCTGTTTTTGCCCAGAAATCTCCTCCTCTTCTCCATTTAGGAATACTATAAACTCCTTCTCCATGGTCAGATAGTTGAGGACAAGCCATAGTCATCACGTAAGTGCAGATCACAATCCAAATGGAAATGGAAATGGAAACAGAAACAAAAACAATTAAATATATATGGCAAGCAGGTATTTAGATGAGCCTGGCTTTGTTAATGGTTCATTTCAACCTTTGAACTAAATTAAAGGTTGTTTTCATCTATTTTTAAAGGAATGTCTAATTTTGGTTTGTAGATGCCCTGCTCCATCTGTTCTTTAGATGGTTTTTACTTAATCTTAAATATAGCACCCGCTGGCTGTGTTTGCACAAAGCACGTATGCTTTTTAATCCCACTCTAGCTGAGGATTCAAACAAACCTCTCCACAAATGCATGGCCGAAGAGGCAGACTGACAAGCAGCTACCCCCAGCTCTCTTCTGAAAGTCGAGGCCTCTGTATTTAGTGATGATTGATACTAATTACTTGGTGCTGGCACATTTTTGCACTGTTGTGCTTACAGGATGGATTTTCAAACCTGTTTCTGCCTGTGCACCTCAGCAGCCTTGCACCCAGTGGCTGGCGGGTATGGAGGCTGTACGAACTGCTTGTACTGAAACCAGCTGAGCTTCTCTGAGTACGCCACGCTGAAAACACGACTTCAGCTTGTGGTGGCATAGGTGGGGCTGAGCATCCATGATGGGAGCCGGTCACGGGGCTCTTGACAGTCACTCTGCTTGGAGCAGCTCTTGGGAGTCTCATTCTCCATCTAAAATGGGTCTAAAAATCAGGGTCTGGGAAACTAAAACCAGTTTCTATGCTAGTGACAGGCAACCTAAATACTCAGATGCAGCACAGAAAAATCGGGAAAGCCGATCAAGGTTGAAGATAGCACATTTGGATCTTGCAGTCAGGAATGACAGGGAGAGAGATATCATATTTCTCTGAGCTTGTGCAGTCTCCAAGCAAGAACATGGTGGATTTCTTGTAAATATTTAAAGATGGAGTCTGACCCACCCTGTGCGGGCTGCGCTGCAGAAAGGCAAAGACTGGCAACAATCTTCCAATATTTAAATATGTCCATTCTGAAAATGTAGCTAAATTGGCTGCTCCTGTCACAGAGCACTGGAGTTTTTTAATCAATATGTGACAGTTTAATGCCATATAACGTCTATGTGTTATTTCTGGGATGCTGGTTAACTTCGTTAGTGGAAAATGTTTAGGCAAAAAATGTGGCAGGGTTTTCTCAGGGATGACAAGCTGCTGTCAGCAGAGGCTGGTGTATCGCTAACATACATTTGTTTGTGAACAAATATTCCTCTTTTGAAGCTTTCTACATAGTATCAAAGGTGTAACCGCTATTCTGACCATAGTGGATAATGACATTAAGTATTACCTTCTGGCTGGAATGGTCCCTCTGAATAATCTATACAGTGTTTTTTACATTTTACTTTGCAGAAATAGGAAGGCAGCTTCCCATACATTGTCACAGAGGTTGGCATTGCTTTCATGGTAGGTAGCAAGGCTCAAGATGCTGGGAGAAAATGCTGCAGGTATTTCTTTCTCCTCAGTTCCCTCAGTTCAAGAAGGACAGGGAACTGCTGGAGAGAGTCCAGCGTAGGGCTACAAAGATGATCAAGGGAGTGGAGCATCTCCCTTTTGAGGAGTGGCTGAGGGAGCTGGGGCTCTTTAGTTTGCAGAAGAGGAGACTGAGGGGAGACCTCATTCATGTTTATAAATATTTAAAGCGTGAGTGTCACGAGGATGGAGCCAGGCTCTTCTCGGTGACAAACAATGATAAGACAAGAGGTAATGGACACAAGCTGGAACACAGGAGGTTCCACTTAAATTTAGAAGAAACTTCTCCTCAGTGAGGGTGACAGAGCACTGGCCCAGGCTGCCCAGAGAGGTTGTGGAGTCTCCTTCTCTGCAGACATTCAAAACCCGCCTGGACGCCTTCCTGTGTAACCTCATCTGGGTGTTCCTGCTCCGGCAGGGGGATTGGACTGGATGAGCTTTTGAGGTCCCTTTCAATCCCTAATGTTCTGTGATTCTGTGATTCTGTGATTCTCTTCCTGGGCCTGTGCTGTGCTTTCAACAGGCAGTGCTGACGATGAGCTTGCCTTTTCGTTTACTCCCATCAGTGGGAAACCAGTGCTTTCTGGTGCAATTCCCAGTACATGGCTCTGTATTTCCTGCCCAGGGCTGGTGCAGGGACATAAATACGCCTTTGAGCTGGTCTGCAGCTTGGATCCTCCTTTGCCACGTCTCCCTGTGTGCTGGCCATGGACCCAGACCTGTGGTAGGTGGAAGCCCTTTGCTCCTCTTGCAGCTGCAAATTTTGATTCCAAGGCAGATCCATATGCATTTTATTTTACCCAATCTGATTCGTATCATAGATTTTTTTTTTGTTTCTGAGGATTCTTCCCACAAACCAGTCGCCAGCAGGGCTTTGACCGATAGGAAACAAACTGAGAACCTGGCTGGAGGAATGTGATCTCCTGGCCAGCCTTGTTCCACATGTGCTGTCATGGAGCTGTGTAAGAAATCGGAATAATTTCTGATTCTGTTGCACGGAAATTGTGAGGCAAGTTTCCCCAAAAATCACTGCTGGCAGGAAGACCATGGGCTTGTCATATGCTTGCAAGGACACGGGTGGCATGACAAGGGCTGGGTTTGGTCCTTCTTGGCATTCCAAGAGCCTGCATGACCAAGAGTGGAGGAGGGAGCTGGGACACGAGAAGACGTCGAGAGCCTGCGGATGGTGGGCTAGTGAGGGAGGTGGAACAGGGAGGGTGAGTAAGTAAGAAGGGAAATAAATAGAAGAGAAAATGGGAAGAAAAAGTGGGAGAAAATAAAAAGTGTAGCATGTGAAGAAGAGAAAAGTGTTTGCATCCTCTTCACTCTTTAGGGTCACTGGAGTGGATGTACATCATGGTTTTGTCTCCACTTGATATCATAGGTATTGGTATTCTTACTCTGATGAAGGTTTAAAGGTTTCAGCTCCTTGCAGGTGGGGTGAGGGTCCAGAGGTGCAGGCAATGGGGTGGGCAGCTGCACTCAGTTCCCTCTGTAGCCAACTCCAGGCATGCAGCAACCACTCCAGCACAGGAAGAAAAACGCTCATTGTAAAACCCCACGGGGAAGACAGACATATACTTGCAGTTCACCACAACTATGTATTGATTAGGGCAACAATGTCATTTTGTTTTCTGCTGAACAATCCACTGTTTGGAATTGAGACCTGTCAGGAGTCAAACGACTTAGCAGAGCAAATTGAAAAGCACAGGGCTATGAATTGTGTGGGAATTCATTTTGTGGTTAACACGGGTGTGCAGTGAAAAACAGGACAACACACAACTTCCCTTCCACGCAAATGTCAGTCAATGTGCAGGCAAAGTATCCTGCATCTCACTCAATAATTTAGGAGGCATGGGAAAGTAAACATTTTCACCTTAAGTGATGCAGTGATGGGAGGTGTTGTGGAATTAATGAGCAGTGTATAGATGAGCTTTGTACCAGCCTTATTGCATTTATTTAATATAAATACTGCTAAAGCATATTAAAATGGCTGTAACTGAAAAAGGACCTTGTTAATATGTATGACACCATTTCCCTTCTCCAGTATCGTTCCCTCCAACTCTCCTTTAGGTGTTTGCTGCAGTTGTCACCCAGTTCAGCTTCCAACCACCACCTGCTCCTTTCTGATTAAGCAAAAGATGGTGGTTGGAGAGGTATTGAGGTTTCAAAAGGGAACAGTCAAAGCATTTTAATGTTTTATATCTTTGCTGTTTAGTCTTGGGGTCTTGGGCAATTAGAGGAATCAGAGAAAATAAGCAAAGACAGGGATATTTGATGTGCAAAAGGAACCTATGAAGTATTTGGAATGGTACCAATACCGGTTGGGCTGCTGGTTCGTAAAGGCAGCTCTGAGCAAGGTGGAGGGTATATTGCAAAGTTAAAGCACGGTGGTGGCTTTGGGTGCAGTTTGTTTGTTCAGCCACTCAGCACGACAGCCAGCTTTTACAAAATTCCTTCTTGACAGCAAGCCAAGCATCGATGAAGCAGCTTCACAGTGTCATTAAATTTACAATACTAATGGGAGTGAGAGCAAAGAAAGGAAAACAGTTACCAGCTTTAACGGGGGGCTTTCAAATGCAGTAGATACAATTTCAATAATTATTTAGATCCCTGTAAACCTTGTCAGTCCAGATTACACTTCCTTAAATTACAGATTTTCTTTCTGACCAGTGTGACTGTGTTGCTTTTCAATCCAAGGGCAATTTGTCCCTTATGTGGAGGGGACCCGTGAGTGGTCTGAAGCACATAATTCCCCCTTTTGGGCAGTCTGGGACTCTGCTGGGAGGGAAATCATGCCCACTGCGCTCATCGACACTCCCCAGCCTGCTACCATGTGCACTGGGGATTTGGGGGAGGTTTGGAGGTGGGGGTGAAGAACACGAAATGTAGGGAGGAATTTGGAGTGACACTTGACAACTTTTCTGTTTTGTGAATTCTAGAGGAACTTGAATTGCATGATATGTTTTCACTTGCAAATGTTTCAGATTTGTTATTTTTCCCTTTTCCACATATTTTAAGCTTATGGCATTGCATCATCTTATTTTCTCTCTGTCCTAGTGGAGGAATGAGCAGACAGCAGAATCTCAGGAATAATTCCCTTGCAACAGCAGTCTATTTCTGACTGAAGACAAAATAATCCAAAAGATGTTAATAGTTTTAATTTCCAGTTGTGTAAAAGCTGATGCTTCTGGAAAGGTGTGATCTTTAAACCCGTAGCAAGCTCTGATGTCTCTCAGCAGAGCTCTGTGGGAACTCTGCATTTGTTAGAGGAGCGAAATATTGGAGTTACAAGATTGTTCTGAAATACAGTACCTTTCGGAAAAGCAACTGGAGAAAAATGAGCAGATGTTAAACTGAAAGGACTGCAATGCGATTCAGTCCTGGGGTGGTTTATGCTAAGAAAGGGCAGGAAAAACCAAATGTTTAAGGAGGGCTGGAAGGGAATATTAGACAACAGTAGGAGATGTTTAGATAAAAAATAAACAACCTGCTGAGCACAAGGATTAAGAGATCAGTGGGAGAGAGACGTAAAAAGAAATGAAGAGGAAAAAAAGGATTGTTATAAAATGCTGAGAGGATCTGGTCCTCAACTTGTGCAAACTGGATTAACTTCCTTGCAGCCAGGGATCACAAGCTCCCTCAACCGCCCCAGCTCCTGGGACAGGCAACACACTCACAGCCAGCAAGGAGGTTCTCCAAACTGGTGGTAGAGAACACAAGTAAAATTGAAACTCATAAATGTTATGGTGGGGAGGAAAAGAGAAGGAAACGGGTGGGTTGTTTTAAATGCCAGCTGGTGCCTTGTCTTTCATGGAGGAGGAGGAGGAGGAAGGTGGCTCTTCCATGGGAGAAGATGGAAAGTTGCTGAGGAAACAAGATTATATTTCCTGGCATGATGTTGTTGGGGATTTTGATCATCTCTTGATAACAACAAAAATGTCTTTGAAAAAATTCTGTGCTATCCTGGTTAAAAAAATAAAAAAAATTCAGGAGAGCTGAGTTCTGTGCCCTCAGAAAGGAACTGGGATATGAACGTGGCCTTTGAAGGTCCTTTGAGGCAAAGCATGGTTAACATAGCATCTCCACTTTGCATCCAGCCCACTGTGCCATATGTCTCAAGCAGCGACAGAGGAGTTATTACACAGGGACAATTCTCTGTTCTTTTCTTTCTTTCTTTCCTTTCTTTTTTTTAATTACACTCCACTGCTGGGAATACTCCTAGGGTACTGAAAATAAACAGCAGCTCTTCCCCTACCATTTTCCAACACTGCTGTTCATTGACAGAAGCCTCTGCCCACCTCAGGAGCAGGGAGCCCCAGAGATGCCACCTGCCCCAGCTGGTGGCTGCTGCGCTTTTGCACATTGGGCTCATTGCGATCACGTTAAAAAGCAACATTTCCAGCTTCTTCCACTGATTTAAGCTTTCCTGTTAATGGCCTGTGTTTTCCTTTCCGCTGTGTGCAGCATAAATCCAGTTTTAGCATTGTGTGATGTTCATTGGGCTCTGTGGGCTATTGTGGAGTTATTCCACTGTTGCTGGGAGAGTTTGGATCCCTTCCTATTATTTGTCTTTATTCTACAGAATAAACACAACGGCATTTTCTGCAGATGTGCCTTCTCTACCAAAAAAATCCCCCACAGCACCAGAAATCAGTGCAGGCACAAAAGATGGAGGTGGAAACATATTCTGAAAATGCCACACTGGCTTTTCTGAAATGACGGTATTTACATTTTGCATTTACCACATTGAAACAATTGCACATGCCCCAGGCAGCAAAGCCGTGGAGTGGGGGTTTGTAGGGGTCCCTGGCAGGGCTCTCCAGTCTCCCCTGCTCCTAAGCTACCAGGCAGTTGTTGCTCTTGATCTTCTTTGTCCAGGAAATTCCTCCCACTTGCCACTCACTCCCCTCTTGTATTTTATTTAGAAAAATTAAATTGGTATTCCAGTGTCCCATGATGAATGGGATGTGGTCGCTATATTTAATGTGCCCTTGGATAACATGTAAATATGTAATGGCAAACCAAGCTGTGATAAACCTCTCACAGTGAGACTAGAGCAAGCTCTTTTACAAGAGTACTTCAGTAGAAATTAAAATAAAATTTCCATTTTCCACAGTTACATCCTGATTCTAGTTGTCATTAACTTACTCAAAAACCCATTTGGTATTTCAAACTTTAGTAAATCATTGAGTCTTTCAATTAACTTTCATACTCCAGACAACATAATGTGACTAATTTCATTCAACTCTGTTGTTTAATAAACATCTAAACAATTCTTTATTTCTGAGTCACAAAGAAACATGCAGTTATATTACACTGTGCACGCGGTAATGGGCCAAAGGAAAATTACTGAAGAGAAATTCATCTTGGTTCTTGGGCTTATCGGCTTCAGAGAAGCGATGCTCTGTGACAGATGGGCACAGCCACCGACTTAGCTCACCCTCCCTTGCATTATTTGCAAGGAGAAAATATTGCGCTCTCATACCAAGCCCTGGGATTTTTGGCTGGCTAAGCAAAGGCACGGCAGGGGTCAGTTGGATGCTCAGCAGTGGATGTAGCAGTGACAACAAGCTGTGATTATTTCCATCAAAGAGACAAGTTCAGGGAGCTGGGACACTGGAGTTGCAGTCGGAGTCGGGCTGGTGGACTCACGCTGGGCTGGAATCGGCCCTGTGTGCAGGGCCAAGCTAAATTTAAGTAATAAGACCAATTAACGTGACGAGAGGTAAACAACACTGTTTCAGGAACGGAACTGCGATGATAAATTATTCAGTATTTAAAAATTCAGGGAACATGCCTGTAGGAGCACAGCTCTGATCCCGGTGTCCTGGCAGATGCTGTGGCAGCACAGCCGTAGGCAGGCGTGAGAAGGGCAGGGTATCTCAACAGAGGCTTTCTCACCGATGCTGGCTCATTAAAACCGGCAGGTTTTTAAAACTGGCAGTTTTTACAAGGTGGTCAGCCCATGGGTGATTTTTTTGGCTGGTATAATTGCAGAAGGCTCTGTGTGCTCACAGGGGCACATGGTCCCGCACAGCCGCTGTGCCTCTGCAGGAGAGTGCGGGGTGCTGGTAGACGACCTGTAAAAAAATTATTAGCTCCGAAGAAATGTCATTCTTCCTGATTTTTCAGTCTGAATATTCTCTCAGAAGAGTTTGAGCAGACATCTAATCAGGGAGGAGGAAGACTGCTGTGTAACTTACTAAACTGATCACACCTGAGTCTGAAACTTCAGCATCTGTGGCCTTCCCAGTGGGCAGAGTCTTTGAGATGAAATGTGCTAAATCCATCCAATAACTGATGTCGCTGAGGAACACCATCTTCTCAAAGGATTCCTGGAGCAGAGAGGAAAAAAGACTTGATCTCCTGAACACTTTGCTAACTACTGACCTAGAGCTGGGCTGTGGGGTGCAGACCCTGATCTTGGATATGAAGGATTCCTGTGGTTGGCATCAGCCACGGTCAGGAGCATCAGTCTGAACCTTCTGGTCCATTTTATGTCCAACAGCAAAAATGTGTGTATGTTCATAAACTAAGCAACTACAATAATGCCTGAACTGTGGGAAGACATCTAGAGAGACAGTGCTGTAGCTGAATGCAAGCAGGACATACTTGGATTTAAAAAAAAAAAAGGAGTTTATTTAGTGGTAAATAATGAGTTTATGCTCTGGTGTTTTTCTCCACTGTAAGTGTTTGCAGAGCCATTAAAAGTTATGTTTAATCTCTGCTCCATTTGCAATCTGATACGCATTATGCTTCTTCCACAAGGAGCAGGGGCTGTTAATGGCGTGGGACGGCTCTGCCCCTGTGCTCGGGGAGGCTGCACAAGGACTCCTGCTCTGCCAGGGGACCCTGGAGACCCCTCGCAAACCCAAGCACAGGCTAAATGTCGTTACATGTTTGCGTGTACCAAACTTGCATGCCAGCATTTGTGACTGAAAACTTCCCTGAATTAGTAATGACGTTTTTTATTTTAAAGGACTCAAGCCCAGGCAGCATTTTAAAAAACGAATCATGATTTTAGGTGATTTCTTTCTGCATGGATGCTCAGAACTGCTTGAAAATTGTCTGTTAAAGCCACTTCAACTTCTGTCTCTAATGGAGGTGCTCACACTCACTAAACTGTTTGGAGAACACTGGCTCTGGCGTCTCATTCTCCTGATTATATTCCCTGTTTCCATTTCCTTGGATATGCAAAGAAAAAGCAAATCAGCAATGAACAGCACAGTTAGGAATAACCAAACTGGGATAGAGAAATAACTGTGGGGCTGGGGGTGACACTCCACCAGCAGCCATACACCCAGGCCCTTTGCAGCAGAGCATCCCAGGCTTCCCGGTGCCGCTTGGGCACTGCGGGAGTTGCTGGAGGAGCAAGGTGGCTCGGGCTGGTCCCCAACTCATTCCCCACTGAGTTTCTCCTGGGGATGCACTGATGGGAGCAAGCAGTCCAGCTCAGCACAGCTTAGGCACGAGGTGCTGTGGGAGTTTTCATTTTGGTCCTTCTCATTTCTTTCATCAGCAGGATGTAAGCCAAGGTTTGATATTTTAACACTTGGCCTCATATTAACTAGGGAAATATGGCAGATATATTTGATCGTGTTAAAGATATAAGCAGTCTTTAACGGTCTGTTATTAATGTGGGTAGATTGACTGAAAACATTTTGCTTCAATGGCTCTTAAGAAATCCACCATTCATTTCCAGTCATTAAAATAATGAGATGGTTTGCTCTGACTGCTCTGCTGCGGGCACAGCTATGGGTTCAGCTGACCTCAGTGCAGCCCCTGCCACACCAAACCCAACAGAGGATGGGTGAAACCCAGGGGAACGCAGGGCTTAAGTAGAACTTAGGTGCTTAAATGACTTTGAGGAGCTGGGCCGTGGTCCAGTGAAGAAAGCATGTGAATAACTCACTCATGCTGGCCTATTTGTTTCAGTGGGACCACTCCTATAATTAAGATAGTTCCATAAATGATGATAGGATTGAGCCAAAAACAATCACTAAGGATTAGAATTAACTCATGGGATCAAGAGAAGTCCTTAGATTTATTAGAGAAAAAGGAAAAAAGAAGACTAGTTTTCTTTGCTGGATCCATTGTGCATTACCTTCACTAAATAAAGAGGTCTTGGAAAATGTGAGTTAACCCAGTGAGGCCCCCTTATGCTGTGATGTCAGGATATGAAGTAGAAGAAGCTCTATAATTCCACTTTTCCTATACTATTTTTGCAACTAGTTTCTAATCTAAAAGTAATATATCTTTTTTGAAAAAGCAAAGAGATGTTCTTGTAATTCTGGTGTTGGGTATCTTGAAGGAATTTCTGTAAATACACTTGAAATGTACAGGAGTCAGCTCAGAGGAATTGCTGAGGGCATGCAAAGCTTTTGTCTTCATTGGCAGGTTGGACCTGGACAAGGTTTATAGCGGTAGAAGGACTGGACAGTTTTGTACGGGTTAGGAAGATGACAGTGGAGTAAGGTCAGCATCAGTGAATCACCAAGTCAAGTATCACCAAAAAAGAAGGATCCACTCACTTTAACAGGATCTGAAGCGTTCATATGTTTGGGTAAGTTTTCTTTCACTATTCCCTTATTTAACTTTGATAAATATCACTCACTGGTGTTTAAGAAAACTGGATTGTGAGTGTGTTAGTGAAAGGAGAGTAAGAAGCAATAAAAATCGCTGTTGAGATACTTGTGCAATGATGGTGGAATTTTCAGAACAGCTATAGTTGAATAATTATGAACAGGACCAATGTTTCCACTGAATAAATTTATATTAGGCTATTCCTTAATTATAAAGATTATTTAAAAGACTAAAATTATTGAATAATATACACTAGAAGATGTATCTATTTCCAAAGTCCCTGAAACCATACTCAAATCTTCAGAGTTATTACTCACCTTTAACACAGTTCTCATCAACTGCAGTGTAAGCCTTAGAGCTGACACTTCAGATAAGTACATGATATAGTTCAGCCCTAAAACCCGTAACAGAAAATACATCAGGACTTACTGTAAAATTTCATGGCGGATTAGAGAAAATATTAAGTCAATAGTTCTTCAGTTATTAGGGGCTTTTAAGGTAATCAATACTTTCCAGCCATATTAGTGCCTACAGTGATGGAAGATGACATTAATATCCAGCTCTTATTTTTTTTGGTATATTTATATATATTTATGTATATCCTTTCATTAGTCTGCCTTGCTAGAATCAATAGCGATACAAAGAATATGGTTATTTTTAAAATGTCATCAGTATTGTTTTGCTTATTACTGCCAGTTTCAAGTGGACCTTGATTTCAGGAAAAAATATACTTTTCCATACAAAAGAATTACCAGTCACTCTAAAACTCTGGAGTACAACCTGACTTTGCCTATAGAGAATTTCATGATTATCAGTGTGCTAATGCAGCAAAAACTGGTTTAGGAATAATAAATCCTAAAAATAGGATTAATAGGATTAATTCTAAGAATTCTTTAGAGTTACATGACATTTTATACCCTCAAAGCATTGCATAGATGTTAATTAAATTTAATTGATATCATTCAGTCCTGAACTTATATGCATGCAGTTATTAATAATTTAATTATTTTGGCAATAGAATAGATTCTTTGCCATTTATTCTGTTTCAGAAAATTGAGACAGTCACCCCGTGTACAGCTTTTAGGCTCTATCATTTTTATTCAGGCGACTCAGGAACATGGCTAGTCAAAGGACAAAATTTCTGATCCTCTGCAACAGCAATGTTCTTGAATGCACCTTCTTTTTTCTCCCACTAATCATCTGCTGGCTTTCTTCTGTATTTCTCAGGTAGGAATTTGCTTAAAAATTCTGGTGATATCTCAGTGTTTAGCTCCACACATCCAGGACCTTGTTTGTGAGCTGTTCTTTTCCCCAGTTGTGCAGTTCCCCAAACCACTGATTTATGGGACTGATTGCAGCCTGCAGTTCCAAAAAGTTCAACGACCACAACAGAAATACTACAAACGTGTCTGTATCTCCTCATCTGTGATTGCCTTCACTCCAGAAACTTGTCCAAGTACTCAAGACAAACTGCCTATAAAGAAAAACCCCATGTTCCCCAGGAGTGTCAGACCGTACCTGCTCATTCTGTCTCTGGTAACCAATACCCTAACGCGTTAATGGAAATGAATGCTCTCTCTACCCCTTTCATCACCTTGATGCAAATGTTTGAAGTATGACCTTTAAGGTCCCTTCCAACCCAGACCATTCTATTCTTACTGCAGCATTGGCAGCCATGTCTGGCTGGTCCTTATGTGCTCCAGCCCCTGGCCAGCTTGGTGGGCTTCTGCTGGACCTCTGCTGAAACTGCATTAATTTAGCAGTGCCTCTCCTGCACTGGGAAGCCCCAGGTTGGCTGCAGTACCCTAAATGAGGTCTAAGGAGTGCTGGAGAGCATTTCCATTGAGCTATTCTCTTGCTAATACAGCTTAGGATGGTGCTGGCTGTTGGTGCCAGGGCTGGGTGCCAGCTCAGGCTCAGCTTGCTGTCTCCCAGGGCACCAGGTCATTCTCAGCAGCGCTGCGCACCACCCGGCCACCCCCAGTCTAGGTTATGCAAGGGGGCAGAATCACAGAATCATTTGGTTGGAAAAGAACTTTAAAATCATCGAGTCCAACCATAACCTGTCCACCACTAAACCATGTCTCTAAGCACCTCATCTCCCTGCCTTTTAAATACCTCCACAGACAGAGACTCCACCACTGCTCTGGGCAGCCCCTTCCAACGCCTGACAACATTCAGTGAAGAAATTTTTCCTAATATCCAATCTAACCCTCTCCTGGTGCAACTCGAGGCCATTTCCTCTCACCCTATTGATTGTTACTTGGGAGAAGAGACCAACTCTCCGCTCACTACACCCTTATTTCAGGTAGTCGTAGAAGGTGGTTCCTTCTCAGGCATCAGGCTTCGCATGTGTTCTTGTTGAGTTTGTAAGTTTATGGTCAGGCTGTTCCTCCAGCCTGTTTAGGGCTCTCTGAATTAAAAGCTCATTGACCAGTCCCCCCAATTTGATGCCATCTGCAAACCTGACAAGAATGCCTCTTCCAGGCTGTTGCTGAAGGTGTAACATGGGACAGAGTTGCAGCTGGAAGGGAAGGCTCGCCTAGCAACTTCAGAGAGCATGACTTTGTCAAAGCACTGAAATAATTTAAATTAATGGCTCTGTTGAATGGCATCCCTTAGTTCTTTCGTAATTAGCAAAATTATAAACATTGCCAGTCAAGAGCAGCTGCAAGATCTTCAGTGTTTGCAATACATACATTACAGACAAGGTCTGGTTAGTGTAGCAGTTTTCTTGTTTGAACGTGACTTTGCAGACTATTGTTTCCAGTGAGGTGCAAGGTTTATTTGCATGCAGTGATTGCTCAACTTCCAAGCGAGTGCCAATGAATGAAGAGCGGATACACTTATCTGATTGTGGAATGCAGAAGTGCAGTATTTTGGCTAGATTTAAATAACATTGGGCTACAATTTTAATCTTGTTCCCAACCCACTTGTATGTTCTGATGTACTTAGGGTCCCATACTCCTGCAGCAGCTGCCAGCTGGAATTTCTCTTGGAAATGAGCCCCCAGATGCCTTAAGATCAGCAAAGCTGTTTCACATAAAACTTGTCCCTTTCTGACCAATTCTAAGACAGCTGGAAGAAGATCTCTTACTAACTACAGCCAGGTTCGAAAATAAAAGGATCTCCTCCTTAAAAATATCCCTGAATCCACTGCCTTTAGAAGCTGTGTTCGGAAATATAGCAAAAGTGCTCCCAAAACTCAAATGATTGGAAAGAGCAAGAAAGTGGACACGCTGTGAAACCATCAAACCATTTATGCTAAAACCAGTAACTCCAGCAGGTTCAAGCACAAGGCCTGAAGCGCTGGATATGGAGTAAATCAGGCTGCAGAGCACTTGGAGCATTTCTGACATGGGCACCTATGAATTATCATCAACTTTCCAAACCTGTGTTCCTGGCTGCCAGTGTTAAAATCCTGTTGTGTCTGTAGACTACTTATGCAGAAAGTACCTTTATTTTCTTCGGAATGGTAAACATCTCTGAATTGTAATGGGGAAGGCATCTCCATTCCAATATTGATTCTTGTTCCTCTCGCTGTCATGGCTGGTCTGGGCTGAATACAATTAGATGCGATCTATGCACTCAGGGGAAACAGGGCTGCTTTTCTCTAACTAAGCCTTCTTCAGCTCCTAATAAATAGGACATTAAAAGGCAATTATTCCATTTTGCATTTTATAAAATGACTAGTCGTCTCCCATTTGAGTGTTAGACCTTAATGGTTAAGTCAGTGAAAACATTTCTAGTCAGGCCTCTTTTTATTTCAACCTGGGGGAAGAACAAAATATAAAGAATCCACAGAAAACACAGCATTTAGCTGCCCTCCCACAATACATCATCTGTATAGTGTGTGCTCCATCTTTCCAAAAGGCCATTTAGCTTAATGCTCTCTTCCATTTTTCATTTCTTCACGGTACAGGTGCTGTGGGGATGATTTTCAAAAGAACAGTGGAATGACATTTTACCTGACTTTGGAGGTGAATTCAGCAGTGGTTTGGCAGTCTCATGCCTTTTGTGCCTTAGATTTGCCTTCCATAATATGGAGTGGGTAGCAAGATACTTTAACAAAACAATAGGAAATCTGAAATGAGAGAACACATACAGTTTTCTATCCTACTATGAATTTCTAAGGCCAGTAGTAAATTGTTTATATATCTGTAATAAAAGATTGACTAATGGAATTTTCATAAATTTAGGCAAACACAAAAAGAATTGGCCTCCATTCTAGTTTGTTTAACTAAACGCCAAAAAAATTACATGTACAAAATACAATATTTCAAAATCACTCTGAAAAAAAGCCATGCCTAGCTGTACGATACATATCTGGACAGTACATATTTAAGCCCTGTAAGAACCTACAATATTCAATTTACATGAAATAGAATGACAGAAAAATTGGCAAAAAATTGGCATTCATCTGGAAATATGGACTGGAGTTTATTAATCTGTATCTCAGTATTGGTTGTTACTGTTCTTATTTGCCCTAGGTCATTAAATGAAACTCAGTTCCTTGTGGAAGAGTTTGGTGTCTTCTTCAGAGTCTTAAGGAGGTAAGACCTCTTGAGGAGGTATTAGCGTTTTAAGATGTAGAGCTAACAGTGATTTGGAACATTGTAGGAAATCAGCTGGTTTGTAAATGGCCAACAAAATATGATATATTGCTGAAAATCTCCTTAAATACTCAACCACTGAAGGAAATTAATCCTAAGTGGGACTTCAGTAGTAGAGATTCTCCTTTGATGAATTTTTCATGCTTGAAAGATAGTGATATTCAACTAATAACATTAATAACCTTAGTATTTACAGGTAATTAACCTAATAAATGAGCTATGATGCTTTGAAAACATCTGTTTCCTTTTGGAATCAGTGTACATCTGCCCTTAAACAAGGTGAAAATTTGGTGTGATAACTCTTCAGGACTGAATTGCTATTTTTTTCCTGCAGTGCTGTATTGTCTGCAATTAGATAACAGCTTAAAATATACTGCATTTTTATGCATCACTGTGTGTATTATTAGAATTTATTTATTATTTATTTTATTTCCTTAATCTCTCTGCTCTGATATTTTAGGCATTAAATAAATCATAGTGTTGATGTGTACAAGATTTTCAAGGGGATTGTTTTATTCTTTTGCCTATGAAATCCTTCAATGGAGACATCCTTTTAATGAGCTTTGCCTTAACTACTTCCTCCTTGGAGTCTCTGACCCGTGTTGTGTATATCCACCCACTCGTTCATCCAAACCTCTTCAATTTTCACTCACACACACGCAGCCTGCACTCTGAATGCACAAACACAATAAAACTCGCAATCGAGAGCTAATTTGATGCCAGCTGAATATTCAGCTGGTACTCTGAAACTACTGGAAATCAAACACCTGAAACATCATGTGCAGAGTCAGAATTTCCATTTTTCAGAAGGTTTTTTTCCTCCCATTCCCAGTGGAGGTTTTTCACCGTCACTTTATCTGAAGTCCTTTAAAGCTGCTCAGCAGTTCGGCGGTATTTCACCAAGAGACTTTCACAGATAGAGGAATCCTCTTAATGTGACGGTTATGCTAGTAAGGGGAATATACTACTCTATAAGTAGTTTTGTACATGAGAGAGGTTGTCTGACAAAGGCTTCCCTATCTATACTCCCGAAGGGACTCAGCTGTACCAGGAGGACACAGTCGCAGGTTCTCATGCTGGCTAATGCCAGAAGAGCAAGACTGGGATGGTCATCAGTCTGTGTGACAAAACTGGTGTGTGAAGTGAAGGTGGCAGCTCCAATATTAGACTACAGACTGGTATGAGCTCAGTGTAGCTGGGGTGTCCAATATGAGTTGTAAAGACAGATTCTCTATGATTTTTCCAGCTCTTTTATGTCTCCCATGTTTTTCAAAGTGGCTGAAAAGCAGTTAAAGGCTTTCCTGGGATTTCTTCCATAGTGTGAATGTTCTAAAGCAGCATCACATCAGGAGATGGTAAAGAACATGTCGAGGCAGATAGAAAGCATGAGTAGTCTCACTATGCCTAACATACCATTAACTATGGGACCTAGGCTGCTCTAACCTATGTGAGAGTCAAGGACGATGGAAGTCCTGCAAAAGCAAGAGCAAAATGAGAACTGCAAAAGCACTGGAGCATGTCTAGAGTGCCCATTCCTCTGCTACCACAGGCAGAAATCTAGCAGAGTTTGGCATTTATGTCCATTACATTGTGGTTTACATCCATTGCATTGTAGCCTGTATTTTTTTCTGACAAGAAAGACAAGACAAAATGCAGCTATGTGAAGCCAGCAAAAGCCTCGAACAGAATCGAGAGTGTTTTCCCCAAGATTAAGGACAATATTGTTATAAATGTTGCCATATTAACTTCTCTGAACCTTCCTGAGTGATTTTCCTGCATGAGTAATGGCAGTAGCACGCTCTATATACACAGTGCAAGAAAGATAGTACTTTTTAACTTCTACTTAGTACTCTGTATTTTAAACTGAAGTAAAATTTATTATCTAGTTACCTCTATTGAGCTGTATATAAACCATTTACATTATTTTACATAACATATGGGAACAATTTAATTGTCTCTATTGGTTAATATATACATGTATAAAAACAACACTGCTTGCATTGTGAGTAGGGATTGCTGAAGTGAGTTCTATATATAAACTCCTGTTCAGACAGGGCTAGTTAGATCTCTTCACCAATACAGACTAGAACTATACATACATTGATCTTTTTGCTGAGATGGATGCTAACAGATCCAATATGAAAACAGAGGAAGAAAAAGAAATGTTATAGCTAGTAAGACTCAATGGAGTTGCTCTTCTTTATGCTGGCTAAAGATCTTGCCACCTAATTAACACAAAGACAACTAAAAAATGTTGTTATGGAAAAAAATGAAGGAAAGATCAGACTCTTCTGTCTGAAAAATCTTCTTCGCAGCTTACAGCAGCTGTGAACACATCAGGTCTGTGCTAAGCTCCATCTGAAAGCTGCGAATGCATCTGAGGGTGGCTCGGGAGCAGTGCAAACCACAGTGGTTCCCAGAGCACGTTAGGGAATCCCCAACTGAATTTTTTTCAGGTCCTCAAATCACCATGGTGTAACTGGAGCTCTACTCAACACCACTGCTGGTTTACCACTGGTGCTTCTAAAAGTCTCTTTACAGTGCAGTTTCCAGCAGCCACAGAAGGGAGTGTTTGGAGCAGCTCAGGATCTGGCTTTAGGGCCCATCTTTAACTTACGTCAGCAACTGTAAAACTGCCCATCAACCACACTGATGTACAGCTCTGTAAGAGCAGCAGTCACACAGGAACAGGTCTTGCCCCCCTTTCTCAGAAGGGTATGCTCATTTCTAAGCTGTCTGGAAGCTCTGGACTTACGCAGAGGTGATACTCTTCAAGGTTACCTAAAGGATGAGAGTTCTCTGACTTGGTATGCTTTTCAGCTGGCGTTACCTAAAATTGAGTTTTTCCTCACTTTCTATTCTCTTTATTAAACCAAATTTCTGTTTATAGTTACATTTGCTTTCTGCCCCATGTGGTCTGTCACTTGTGTTGAATATGGGTTTTGCACACATGCCAAATAGTTTGTTACTTGGCGAGAGTTCACTGGCAAGAGAATTTGCTTCTACGCATAGTAATAGGCATGTTTGGCTAATAGGCTCTTTGTCTGAAAGACTTTTGCATATTCAGAACTGCTCATTTGTCATGCTAGCCTGACCTAGGCAGCAAATAGTAAAAAAGAGTCATAAATATGCCCTGTTCTTACTAGAATGCCAACTGAAGCAAGCAATAGCTGCTTCATGATAAGCCAGTCATCTGCCGCTCTTTAACTTCACAAGCATTGTCTGTCCACACTTATTTCTAGAATATTTCTCCTGCCCATCACTGTCTTTTTTTGCTTTTGGAATTGCCTTACTCCATTGTCTGAGTTCTCTTAGAGTACATTTAATATTGAAATGGACAACTCTGATGATATAGTAGTTTTGGGATGGCAAATTCGATAAGCTGGCATATGCAAAGCTGACATCTTAAGATCTGCTCTGGTTTTACAATTACAAGAAGGCATTTTTGTGCATCAGCTGACATGTAATACCTGCCTTACCAGGCACTTTTTTCCTAAGTTGTGCAATAAAGTTGTGATAAAGGGAGTAGTAAGTTCAGCTGGTAACCTGAAAAGCCAGCAATTTCCTTGGGCATGTGGAGACGGCAAGTGTCCTTAGTGTTGGGACTGCCTGGTTATGGGTATGAAAAAGCCTTTGTCTGTTTTTCGCTACTGGCTTTTTTCATGTCTAAAGTATAAAGTATAGATTTTCTTTTTGTCCTGCAACTGCTTTCTTACTGACAGTGTTTAATAAATTGTCTAAAGGTTGAGAGTCACTTTTTATTTTGAAATACTTAGACATATTACTTTGTTCTGCCTAGAACCAGCGGGTTTGGGTGTATAACAAGCCAATTTATTGGCAGAGTAGAAATCAATGGCACACATACCCAGGACTTTTCTTATTTTAATTAGACTATACAGACTACTTTTTTAAACAGAAGTAGTCAAAACAGCATGCTGCAGAAACACACAAAAACCTAATTTAAAGGGATTAGGTCAGAGAACAAACTTTTCCATTGTTTGTTGTGAATCCCCTAAAAATAGAAATCCCAAAGCTTGTAACCATGCAGCACAGCTGATTAATTCTCAGAAAGCAGCAACATTTGCAAAAGTGTATGTTACAGCACCATCTAGTGCCTCTTATCCCGGCAATATAGTCAATTAATTTAATTTCATTTTCCACTTAATTCAAGTACTTAGGTGGAGAAGAGGAAGAGCCTCGGCTGTTTTTACATTCTGACAACTTACTTTCTCGCAACTAGTGCTGGGCTAGAAGGGAGCTGAGGGGTGGAAATGAGCTTTGGCATTTTACATGGAGAAGATTTCGTCACTATCGCTGCTATTAGTGCCTCTTCTTTATCCTCTTACCAGTCACATAGTTTTTCCTTCTGAGGACAGTAGGAAAGTGGACACAGGAGTACATATGCTGAGAAAACGAGAGCAGAAATACTGCAATTAAATAGCAAACTGACCAAATGATATATTTTGGGGGGTATAGACAGATTTTTGGTAGAGCATACATTCTGTCTCATGTGTACGAATGACTGACAAATGGGAGGCTGGTGTTGGTTTGCAAACACCTTTTTCTGGGAACTGCACCCATAATGAAAATACTTGTCTGAGTAACCTGCACCCAAGCCTTGGATTTCTTCATCCTGACTATGACCTTCAGTATCACCAAACGAAATTGCAACAATTGCTACGTTTTAGCATCCTTTGTGTTACTGTTCTTCTCCATAGTTTTTTTCTTCTGGAAAGGTGATTAACATTCTCTCACTCCAAACTACTAAGAGCAACTACTAACCAACAACTTTGCAATTAGCCACTGTTCCCAACCAGCAATTGCAAGGCACAAGAGACACAATATGAATTTGGGCATGAAACACCACAAGGTCTGGTAGCATGCTATTTAAATTGTGTTTCTAAATCAATGTTCTTACAAACAGCACTTCTAAAATAAAATGAAAATTCATCACAGCTGGCTGTGTGCATCTTTGATAAACAGCTGCTAAAAAGAAAAAAGCTCTTCATTATATTGAAGGGCTCTGACTTCATCTAAATTACAGTAATTTGGGCTACTCTCAGACAGATTGGCACTGACCAGATTAACTAACATACTCTGGGATATACATATATTTGCCCTCACCAGATTTCATAAAATAACACAGTTATTTTACACAGTTGCTCTTCAGTCTGCAACCTGCTGCTTTCTGTCTTTAACCTGACACGGGGTTAATGCTGCTGGAAGAATAGAAATGGCTTCCAGTGATTCCAGTCTGAGTTTGGGCACAGGCCACATGCTGGGATGGATTAAAGTGTAAGATTAATGACTCTCACAGTCCTAAAGTTAGAGACTGCTTTTTGTGATAATAAAGGTAAATATTTATATATTAAATGTATTTTCCAACCTAAAAATTAATCATACGCCAGCATATTCAATAAACATCCTGACCGTAACACGTAACCTCACAGAAGTCACATATTTCAAGAGAAATCTTCACAGCGCCTTCACTATGCCCTTGTAGGAAAGGCTGCTGGATAATAATGTCTGTAATTTATAGTCAGTGGCTAAATTAGAGTTAATGCCCAATTTGGGGTTTTGGATTTAAATTTAAGGCACTAGCTAGCATAAGGCATGCTGCACACGAATATAGCCCTTAGCAGTGCTAAGGTCACAAAGCAATTCAGTATCATCCAAAATAAGAACCAGGAACTCTTGGGTTTTGGTCCCAGAGTTTCCAGTATTCATAATTTTATTATGATTATTATTGTATTTAGTGTTTCCTAAAAAAACCCCTCAGCTCCCTCAGTCATGTGAATAATTTGAGAATCACAGTAGCCATTAAATGTAAGTTATATCCCTCAAGACGGCAGAAACAAGCTTAAAAGTGCGACTCAAATGTACCCCCAGCAATTAAGTAAAAAACCAACAGAAATCAAAATAAAGTAGCATATCAAAAGAAGCCAAAAATATTAAGCATAACAGTTTTTAATGAAACTCCAGGGTCCGGAGAAGAAGTGTCTCATATTTTTTCAATACTTCCATTTGCCAGACTACAATCCAGCCTGACAACAAAAATATTTGATTTTTTAATTATGGTATATGTAACAGATAAAATAACCTAGAACTATGTATTACACAGAGATAATGCAGAAGTAGTTACAGAATAATTACTTAATCATTTAAGTGATTATTGTATTCTTATAAATGCTTAATGTATCATTACAGGCACGCTTGTGATACATTCCTCATTTAGCAAATATGATATTGATTGCTGTTCTGGAAATACTCAGTTCAGTATAGATAGTATTTTGAAATTTCCCACGCATGATGGTAAGGAAATCAGACTTTATTTAATGTGTTTCTTGAAGGAAAAAAAAAAGTATTTTACTTGCTGGCTAATCATTGGTTTGCTCTGCTACTGGTCCAGGGAGAATATTATTACTTAACTGAAACTGGGCATATTAGAGAGAACAGCGGAAAATACAGAATTTTGCCTTGCAAAAAAGGACTTATTTGGGACACAGCAAACAGGGCTGAGCTACTGAGGAACTGTGAAATGTTCGGAAGCACTGTGTGGGATCTGGTGATTTGTAACAGTCTTCAAAGAATACCTATAGCAATAAATAGTGAGCATTTTAGTGGAAAAGAAGAAATCCCAGAGCCATGATCTAACAGGTTTGGTTGGCTTTGTTTGGTTGTTTTATTTTTAAAGAGGAAGGTAATGGCAATATATAATGAGACAGAGCATTTGTGTGACAATTGGGCAGTGCAGAGGCAGCCCCATTGAATTGACTTTTTTGGGACATATCAACTGGGCTTATGTTCCATGAACAGCTCCTGGTGTTCACACCAACCTCATGCCAGGACACTTGGCCATTTTAGCTGACAAGAAGACTCAAACATTTTCTTTAGGCAGCACTACGGAACACAGCCTTTTGTGTGTGTGTGTGAGTAAAAAATTAGTTTTACTAAATTCTCAGTTCTCAAAGAGAGGAAACCACTCTGTGTACCAGCAAGGCACAGTAAGTGCCACATACAGCACACCTGAAGTCTGACACCACATTAAGCCATGGATTCACCTCAACTTCTCTGTACAGCACACCTGAAGTCTGACACCACAGAAGACATTAAGCCATGGATTCACCTCAACTTCTCTGCCCAGATGTTTTTCTGAGGCACAAGTCTGGCAGAAGTATAGCTTTTGAGAAGGTCGTATTTGAAGCCTGTGCTTCAAATGTATGTATGTATGTGTTCATACAGCGTGGAGCTGTGGTTTCATGGCAGAGGGGAGGTGATGGGCTGGTGGGATGTGGTGGTGGAGCAGGCTGGATCTTCTACTGCAGGAAGCAGCTCAGTGAGGCCCAGCAGCGTCAGCCATGCACAGGTAGTGAGGTCTGTCCCATGAATAACACAGGTCATTTCAACCTTCCTGCAGCCAAACATCGCTCCTCTGGCTCCTCTCCAGCTCACATTTCCTCAGCAGCCAGATTTGGTCTCTCTCAGGAACCTCTGCTGGGACTGCACATACCTAATCGTTGTTCATGGTTTCTGGTTCAAGTTATTTACCCCAAAAGTGATCCACCATGGCTTTTATTCACAACCATACCCTCTTCCAGAACTCAAAGACGGTACTCGGGCATGAAGCATTTTAGAAGCACAGCAGTTGCCACCCTGGGAGGCTCTGACGACGTCAGCTCAGACCCCGAGCGACCGCTACCCCCACCAATCCCCGGGAGGCGCCGCTAGAGGCCGCGGCTCCTGGGCCAGCTCCGGCGGTAGCGGCTCGGGCTCCTCCTCCCTCCTCCTTCCCCCGGCGCCGGTGGCTTCCCAGGCTCCT
>NW_010199579.1:0-760 GCF_000695765.1 Mesitornis unicolor
GGGGTGAGGAGCAACCTCACTCCGGCGTCTGTTCTACCTTTTGCCTGAGCAGTGCTACCCTCAACCAGCTTCTCACTCCCCCTCCTCTAGCTGCTTACCGCAGTCTCGGAGCTTAGGGTGAATGGAGGAACCAGCCTCTGCTGCCAAATATTGGGAGTGGGAGTAGGACTACCCGAAGTAACGAGGTATTCTCAATATGAGTATGGTCGTTCTCCTTTATTAAGCAGAGTTACACAGGTTTTATAATATCGGTTTTAGTCACGAGATAGTCACGAGCAAAGCATGCAGCGAATACATATAGCTAATTGGTTGCTGTCCATGTGTCCTGACGTACGGACGGTACTAGCGAATCCGGCTCTTATCTTCCTTAAAGTTGCAGGTGACCCTTATTCGTATGCTGGGTTGATCACATGGACGAGATCATGGCCGTGCTGGGAGAGCCAGCACTCCACAATATGACGCACTGTATGCTGCAGCGCAGCCTTCTGTGACACCACATTGGGCAATCAGCATCCCAGGATAAGCTCTACAATGGCTTCAAGGTATTTTGAAGGGTCAAAGCTTTTCTGTTAAAAAACCTAGCTTAGTTAAACTTCTTGACTGGATTAGAAACCGTCATTCATGTTTTCCTAGTAGCGGTACTTGTGATAGCGCTATGTGGGCTTGTGTGGTGAAAGAAATGCAGACAAAAAAGATTTGCTGATTCCAGTGCCGGATAAGTTGTTTGTTACTTGGCAGATAATGTGTTTTGCCTTAAAAG
>NW_010199580.1:0-52775 GCF_000695765.1 Mesitornis unicolor
TACAGTGTAAATGTCTCCATCTGATCTGGCTGTCTAGACTCTTTTATGTTTTGTGTATAGACATAGGCATGTCCAGGGTGTGATTTATCTCATCCCTGGGTAGACATCTAAAACAGATAGCAGACAAATCCTGCCCTGACAGAGCCTGTGTTTCTAGCTTAGACTTTGACTCTGATGTTGCAAACTTTGGTGAAAGGCCAAAACCCTTGCTTTACATGCGTCCCACAGCAGAGCCATTCCCGACAAGCTGTAAGATTTTCAGACTTGATGGATCAGAAATGAAACCTTCCCAAAGTCCCTAACTTGGCTTTTCGGAGCCAGCTGTATAGCAGGGTCCATGGAGAAGAGAATTGCACTGCAAGGGAGCTAAAGAAGATTGTGCTGTGGACATCAAATCTCTATGATCTCTCCTTGCTTTACCTCTTCATGTGAGTGGCGTGTGATTGTGGCTGGGGATTTGCCCTGGTAAAGCTGTCTCTCACCAAAGACGTGCAGCTTAGGACAGCAAAGAGAAGGGGAGAAGCAGCACGGACACAGTTGTGGGTAGGAAGCCCTTTGTGAACACGAATATTTGGACAGGTAATTTACCCAGCCATGCAGTGGGACATTGACCCCCCCGATTAATTATTATGTCATTTGTGCTTGACAGCTACCGCTGCTTCCAATTAACTCCCCTTAATTAAAGCCTCCCGTTTTCCAAGTATGTAAGCATGGACTTACTGGGAAGAGTGCTACAATGAAGAGGAAGAGCTTGTGGGTGTCTGATGAGAAATGACATTCCCCATCCCAGTGGGACTGGCAAGTTATTTACTTATGCTGGAGTGGCAGGCTGGAATCAAACCCAGATCCTCCTCTCTGTCGTCTCAGGAGCATCTCCTCTCCCACCAGTTTTACAGCCATCTGCGAGTCCTGTTTCTTACCAGTATAACTGAGATGTGCTTCAGCTCCCTGGGCTATTCTTAATTTTTGCTGAGTATTTCTAATTTTTGCTGAGTTTGTAGATCAGGTGAATAAGACACAGGGTCAAACAGAGGAATTCATGGTCCATAATTCAGACCAAATTAAAATTGGCATCCTGCTATGCCATGCAGGTGACCGAGCATCCTCACTGAGTCTGTTAAGAGTGCAGAATTTGGTTCCACTAGTGGTCTCTTAGGTGTTTTTTGCCTTGCTCTATTTAATAAACTGTATTATCATGAACACTCTATTCAAGGCTTTGAAATCAAATAAGCTCCTCTCTTAATCTTTCTTCAGTTTTTCGTAACTGGGTGAGTCTTGAAAGATAGCAGCATTCACAGAACTCACACGGCTTGACAGAGTCACTGTTCAGTCTTTGGGAAATGTATCTTTTGACTGTTGGGAAGGAAATTAGCTACTTAAGATGCCTTTTTGTACATTTAAATTAACTTAGTCCATCAGACTGAATAAATCCTGCCGCTGTATTAACATGCAATTATAACAGCAGAGATTGAGCAATGATTCACGTTTTGACCAGAATGTTGGCAGTTTAAGGGGGGAAAAAAGTAATGTATACTGAAATAAAAAAGTCAAAAATGGGAGCCAGAAAATTATGACTGAGCACATAGCAAGAGCTTTTGTGAATATATAATGGCAGAAGCGGGAGCCAGATTTCTAACAGGATTAGCTGTTACTGTCTATCAGATCCAAAAACCTCAGTCATTTAGTTTTAAATAACTTTCTGTAACTCATTCATAGTAGAAATAGAGGGTGGGAGTGAGACTGAGAGCTGGAGAAGCTGCTGTTTGGAATCAGAGGCTGGATCAGAGGTGAGGATGGCCCAGTGTTGTGTGAAAAGCCCTGAAGTCGTACGTCGCAGGTGAGCTCTGCACTGTACAGCAGTTTGCAGATTTTGCCAGATTTTTTAAGATGTTCTTGTGAGCCAGAAACCCACAGATGATTTCTTTGGGGACCGGTGAATGAATGTGTTGATGAGGTGAAATATTTGTTCAAATGCTGCTGCAGCTACGGCAGCTGGACCTGCTCATCATTTCCTTGCTGCCCTTGAGAAGGACATCAGGTTCACTTACCACCTGTTTGACCTGGCTCTGGGGTTGCATCTCCCTCTGTGAGTAGGGGACAAGCTCGATGGCAAAGCTGCCTGAGGGATGCAGATCCTGACCCTTTGGCCTCCCCTGTTCAAGCAAGGTGTTAGTGATGAGGCTTCTGAGTCTTTCACTGCACAGCAATGATCTTGGAAATCCTCTGGTGAATTGGCTGCTCTGGACATGCTGCCTATTTCAGAGATGTTCAGAGATCATCTGTCCCTCTGGTCTGCTATGGACAGAGCCTTGGAAGCACAGCAGCTTCTCAATGTCCATCACGTGTGTGGACAGAGATCTATAGGAACCTTAGACAGGTCACAAGCAGTGTTCCCCAGGACTCAGTGTTGAGGACACTCCTGTTTAACATCTTTATCAATGATCTGGGTGAGGGGATTGAGTGCACCCTCAGTAAGTTGGCAGATGACACCAAGTTCAGTGGAAGCGTTGATCTGCCTGAGGGTAGGAAGGCTCTGCAGAGGGACCTGGCCAGGCTGGATCCATGGCTGAGGGCAGTTGTATGAGCTTCAGCAAGGCCAAGTGCTGGGTCTTGCACTTGGGTATCAACAACCCCATGCAGCTCTACGGTTCTTGCCCTTGGTTATCAACAACCCCATGCAGCTCTACAAGTTTGGGAAGGAGTGGCTGGAGCTGCCAGGCAGAAAAGGACCTGGGGGTGTTGGTTGACAGCGACTGAACATGAGCCAGCAGAGTGCACAGGTGGCCAAGAAGGCCAATGACATCCTGGCTTGTATCAGCACTGGTGTGGCCAGCAGGAGTGGGGAAGTGATTGTGCCCCTGTACTGGGCACTGGTGAGGCCACACCGTGAGTACTGTGTTCAGTTTTGGGCGCCACAGTATACGAAAGGCATTGAGGTTCTGGGGAGGGTCCAAAGAAGGCAATGAAGCTAGGGAAGTGTCTTGAGAATAAATCTTATGAGGATCAGCTGAGGAACTTGGGATTGTTTAGTCTGAAGAAAAGGATGCTGAGGGAAGACCTAATGAAACCTCTGAAAAGGAGATTGTAGAGAGGTGGGTGTGAGTCTCTTCTTACAAGTTATAACCTGTAGGACAAGAGGAAATGGCACCAAGTTACAACAGTAGAGGTTTAGGTTGGACATTAGGAAAAACTTCTACACTGAAAGGGTTACCAAAGGCTGGCACAGGGAGGTGGTGGAGTCACCATCCTTGGATGCATTTAAAATCCGTCCAGATATGGTGCTCAGGGACACGGTTTAGAAGTGGGCATGGGAGAGTTAGGTAACAGTTGGACTTGATGATCTTAAAGGTCTTTTCCAACCATAGAAGTTCTGTGATTCTATGATTCTACATTCACTTCTTCAATATTTCAGCGAACCCAATGTCTAAATGTGTTGTACTTAATAACTTAGTGTTCAGTAATCAGATCTTTCCTGGACTTTTTGCATTAACTTACTCAGATGCCTTAAGCCCACATCTTCAAAGATATTTGAAAGCCTCACTAAGATTGGGAAATGACCTTGAGAAGTTTTTTAGACTTTCCAAGGATGGCGAAGGGGTGGAAGAAGTGATCAGGGTCTGGTTTACAGTGGAGATTTCAACCTTCAGTGCTGTCTGGTCCCTTCATCTCAGTGAATAATGGCAAGGCGCTGTAATTGGGAGGCTGCATGGACTCTGCTTTTTCAGATATTTTAGGGGCAGCATAAAAAGCTGACTGCTCCCAGGGGGCACGGTCAGTTCTCAAAACTTTCGACTTGGAAAGCTGAGCTGAATTAATTACAGTTTATGTTCCAAAGGAAAATAAGACCTCTGATGTGCCTTATTTGCTTGATGTTCTTTTACTTTGCAGCTGACGACCCCTAGATGGCTTTCCTTTCAGTCGCAGCCCTTTTGTTTTTTGTAGCTTCTTTCTTTATGAATTCGGAGGTCTGCAACTTACAGCCCATGACATTTATCAGCGTGGCACAATTTTAATTAATCTCACAAGAAAGATACTTGAGGTGAACTCATGAAAGGTCTTACATAGCAGGAATAACAGGTAGCAATGCAAATGGTGACACAGGACACCTACTACTCCGGTGTGCCTGATAGGATGCGGGATGTGACACGGTGCGAGCTCATACTGCATAGCGGTGCTCGCGGGGACAGTGACACGAGCCAGGTGTGCTCCTACACAACACACAAACTATATCCTATAGCAACCGAGTATAAATACAGTAAAAAAAGAAGCATGTCTGCAAAGATGAAGATCTGCATTCCCAGTAGGTTCCTCCTGCCTCTGAGAGGAGCTTGCATGTCCTTTGACAGCTAATTAAATAACAATAATAATAAAACCTACAGAGACCGCTTTTTAGCTACTCTTTTTGTAGCAATTTGCGAAGAAATAGCAAATTTCAGTCCTCTAGGGCTTCTTTCTTGTACATATATCATAGTCTCCAGTGGATTTTGACTCAGAAAATTCAACCCAAACATCACTCGATGTTGGATAAGTGCATATTCTGGTCTAAACTTTTTAACCAACTTCTGTAAGAGAGATGTAAACTAGCTCAGAAACTAAGGTTTGGAAAAACTATCTTTAGCTAATGAGGATAAATTGAGCAGCACCATATGTTAAACTGAGGGTAGTTTGGGCAGGAATTGCATTGATAATCCCAACTGTGTTCACAATTTTCTAATTAAAAAGTGGAGATTACACAATCGATTGCATCTGGATTGAGGAAGGGTGGATTTACAGTCTTTCAAAACTGAATTATCTGCCTCTTCTGCAAGTACTCCAATGTTCACAGTGTAGGCATGGTCAAGCTAGATGTGATCAAGGAAAAATAACTCACTATATATTTATTTCAGGTGTAAATAACAGGTGCAAATGACCTATATAAGAAATTACAAGATCTATACCCCTTGATGTCTTCTTGTGAAAAGCCTTTTTGGCGTTTGGATGTAACCCAGACTTTTGGGTTCAACATAAGTCTAATTGGCTGAAATCCTGGAACATACAGTTTATGTTTGATAACTGTTGATATCTTCTTGACCTGAAGTTTAAGGAAGGTGGAACAAATACATTCATGGCCGAACCATCTTACCTTTGAAACTTCTTGATACTTGCAGAAGTTTGAATTACTTGCTCCCTGTTTTGGTCTTCTCATTTTCATTGCTCTGTGGTCTGTCCTGATTTTGTTCTTCTGCTCATGGCAATAGATTCAATGTGAGAAAGGTGTTTTTGTGGGGGTTTTTTGTTTGTTTAAGTAACCTGGCACAGGCAATGGTGCAGTGGTAAATAAATCCCATCGTATTTCTATCTGAAGTTTTCTAAAGCTACTGCCACCTGCCAGAGGTTAAAATACAGATTTTCAGCTTTTGCTCATGGACTATTTACTACCATGTAAGGTGTTTGTATAGAGATTAGGATCACAGTTACTGATACAAACAGAAAAGTTCTTCATAAATAACTGAAATTCTGCTTGATATGTATTTATATATAAAAGGCAGCTCTTGCTTCGTTTACAGATGCAATCAGAATTAATCTTAATCTATCACTTCACAGCTCAAACTCTCTTGAGCGTTGCACCAAGTGAAAAATTGTCACTATGGTCCAGGTGTATTCCCGCGTCATTTGTCACAAGCAACTGTTCTGTAGTTTATCGTTGGCAATTCCCAGTGATGTTTCGTCAGGATAATACCACACTATATCATCCGAAGGAATAAACTCTCTCTGCTGACATGAGCTGGGGTGAAGGCACTGGCAATCGATGGTGTATTATAGAAGCCCTCTGAAGCTTATTCAGTGGTAAAGAGACTATCAGCTCGTTGAGCCCAAATTGTATGTTTGGCTTCAGAAGAAGTAAAGGGCTTACAAAACCTAATAGGAATCAAAAGGCTCTGGTCCATTAGACAGGAGGTCAGGCTATGCGGTCCCTTCTGTCTTTGAAATCTCTGACTGAAATATTTTAATTAAAAAGGAAGAAAGGAAAAGAAGATAATAAAGTCCAGTATTTTGGCAGAAACTGGCTGTTTCATATCTACCTCTAATGCCTGCTGAGCTGGAAAGTCAGGGTGATGGCAACCTCCTTTAATACTAAGGCTGGTAGCCTTTGTCCTTTTACTGCTGGGAGCAGTCTCTCCAGAGATGGGAGAACTGATGGTTGGAAAGGTGTGTGGGCAATAGGGAGTGGAGCTAATGTTCTTCTGGGACTGGTGGGGGTGCAGGAGGTCATGGGAGGGCGACAAAGATGTCACGAGACCTCAGTTCTCATGGGAAGCCAGAAAGCAACGGGATCCACAACCAGATCGTAGGAAAGCATTGAGACCCAGTGAGTTTAACTTGCTGCAGAAGATCACAGAGTGTTATATTGTCTCAGAGTCACCACAGTCTACACACAGCCTTGCCTGACTGTGAACCTGACAATGAAACTGTGCAAGGGAGGCCATCTGGCAGTGGGTAAGAGGGGAAGGCTACAAGAGGGATACAGATCTGAACAGGGCTTGCATCAGGTTGAACACTGGAGCAACCGGCAGCCACATCCCTCCCTTTGCTCCAGGCCTGCTAAGCTCTGCAGGGATGTCCCTGTAGGAGGACAGGCAGCAGGGGAAGAGGACAGGGAGGGTGACACCTCCGCCAAGTCATTAACGGCATTGCGGAGCCCTGTGAAAAGCCTGACAGGTTGTCCCCTTTCCTCCTGCAGCTCACCCGGGTGCCCGTGGAGTCGTGTAGCCAGTACGAGACCTGCAGCGAGTGCTTGGGCTCAGGAGACCCTCACTGTGGATGGTGTGTCCTTCACAATACGTAAGTACCTGCTGGTGTTTGCTGCTGTCCCAGCCCTGCTTTTCCCCTCGTTATCTTTCCCCAATGGCTTGGATAAACACACTTCAGAGCTGCAAAGTGCTGACTGAGACAGCACAGACACTTGTCTCTGCGCCTTCAACTTTCCACTGCTAACTTCAACCTCTCCTCTTTCAGGCTTGTCAGGATCCTCATTGCCCTTAGAAAGGAATCAGGTGCCTGTAAGCATCATGGGGTCCACTCCCAAGTTAGATTTCAAGGGGACCTTATGATTTCTATGCTCACTGTGGGAAAATGTTGACCCTGACATTGGGCATTTGTCCTTTATGAGTCAACTTGACTATGTCAAATGAGCACAAATGGGCCAAACTGCTCATTTGGCTTATCTGGCCAGGATGCTGAGCAAAATCATCTGTATCCACAACTTTGGGCTTCTGTATAACAGACCAAGAAGGGACCTCAGTTCGCCATTTCATTATTCAACAGTACTGCCTTATCCGGCGCCTTGCAAAGAGCACTGGATCCAGGTGCCCTCAGGACCAGGAGATTAATTCATTGGCTTTGATTTCCATAGACGTTTTAATGATGCTATTGATCTTGAAGTTTCTTCTCCGCAGCCCTCACTGCTGGTGATGTCCTGCAGAGAGCCCTCTGCCAAAGCTGTGGAGAAGGAGGTGTCAAGTTGGCTGAGGTCCTGGGTATGAGTGGCAGGGTGGTCTCATTTGCCAAGAACGTCTCAGCAGAGACAGTGGCTGGAAAGTGCATTGGATCTGTCTAACCAAACATCTCCAGCTGAGCGCAGCTCTGCAGGGTGCTGCCACTCCAAGTCTCACAGTGTCCTTGGCAGCCAAGGAGGGTTTTTCTGATGGACCCTGCTATTGTAATGTGTCTGTCTTCTCCTGCTGAGTTCATCTCCGAATTCTTCCTCTTGCACTGCAAACTTTCCTGCTGGAGACAATAGAAGCGATCCTCTTTGCTACCTCTTCTTTCTGGAATAGAAAAAAAGGGAACAAACCTGTACCATAGTTCAACCTTCTGTGGATGCTCTTTAGCTCGTGTGGCCCCCATCCAAAACCTAAACAGTCTGCTTTATTATCAAATCTAGGTGACCCATCCCAAAACTTGTCCAAAAACATAACTCAGGTTCTGGAATTGTTCAAGGGATCCTTGACAAACCAGTCCCAAGTTATCGTCTGTTAGGCATGAACCCATGAAACTTCCACCCTGCTGACCTGAGGATATTTCCAATTGATACACAGCTCTATATTATGTTTCCAGCTCATCATATCCTGCACCCATCCTACAGAGCACCATGTGTTTTGCTGTCAATGGAGAGACAGCATAGACCATGTGCAAGCATGAATTTGGCTGTTGATTATATCACAGCAACGCTAGATATTTAATCTCCTGCCGTCCAGGGTCAGTGGCAACAAGCAATCAATACACCCAGCAATAAATCCCCAAAAGGAAAGAAAAGGGGCAGAGAAAACTGCAAATTGCTCAACAGTTCATTGTGAAGGAGTGTTAGAAATGTGACAGGGTGAATGTGGCAGCATAGACTCAATTAGAACAAGAAACCCCTGTGCAAACTCAGTCCTTCAAGGGGAAGTTTGGCCTCACAGTCTGGACCTGGTTGATGGCCGGATCCCCGTGTCCTACTCACTCTGGTCACTTGACCTCTGTTCCTTACCTGAAAAAAGGCACCTCTTACTGATGTACCTCGCAGAAGGGTCACTGAGAATTATTCCCTTTGGATTTTTTTTAAGCAATTGGAAGGCAAGTGTTATCAAATCCCACTCCATTCTGTTCCTTCCCCCTGGTTGCCATTGCAGTCAATAAATCTCATTTCCAGTACCTATTTGGAAGGAGTTTTCAGTGCAGCCTCAGGTGTTCCTCTCTGGGTCTCAGTTTCCTCATCCTTTTAGGTAGCCCTGAGAGGAGAAGAGCCAATTTCATCCCATTCAACAAGGTTTGGCCGTGCAGGATATTGAGTGTAGAGTGCCATGATACTGAGTCCCTTATTAGCACTTTCTGCACATCAGAACCTCTTACGATTCATTAACAGACTTTTCCTCAGGCAGGAAGCATCATCAATGACTCCTGCCCAAGGATCTCTAGGGAAATGTGCCACAAGCATTTTCCCTTGTACATGCTAACACTTCCCTCTTCCCTCCCAGCCAGGAGTCCCAGGGGCTTTGCAGTGCATGCCTAAATCCAGCCACGCTGATGTGGGAGCTGTTTTGTGGGATGGGCGAGGCAGTCGGGCTGTGAAAGGCCTGGGGCAGCATGGTACTGGAAACCAGATTGTCTGTGAGCAAAGCCATGCCTTTCCCTCATCTTTCTCCTCCAGTATAAATCATCAAGAGGACCACCGGTAGACTGAGAGATGGGTGAAAGCTGCCAGATGGGGTACAGCGTCTTTCTTTAGGTCTCTCCCATGCAGGTGTCTGTTATTTTGGGGTTTGTACTTCAAGGGCTGATGCAGACCCTTGTCCCCAGCCCCCCATTTCCGAGCTGCCCTCAGCTCCCACCCCATGAAAGGTGTGGGGACGCCTGGGGACGGCTCTCCATCCATCGTCTCACGGCCGAGCTGGGCTGTCTGCATGCAGGGCAGCATGCCAGGGCTGGGGAATCGATTTCCACGGCTCCGCTGGCCTAACCTTACACCAAGAAACTCGAGTCCGCTGAGAGAGAAAGAGACAGACAGACCCACAGACGGTGCAGGAGAAAGGAGGGGGAGAGATTGATTGGCTTCTGCTCTGAGACGCGGAGAGCCGATATAGAGCAGGTCACCGGAGCTTTTCATCTCTGTATCTTTAGCCCCGATCTTGTCCCTCCCCTCCCTTTCCCTCCTATAGCTTAGCTCCCCTCCTGGGCTCCGTTCAGGCCTCTTTAGGCAGCGATGAATCATTTAGTTGGTGTAAATTGAAAATGCGGCGCTCGGTTGCTGCATGGGTCTCCAGGGGAGGGCGAGGGGCCGAGGTGGGAGCCAATGAGGGCGGAACCAGGCTGAAAAGCTAATAGCTGGCACAGAGGCACTCGGTGCCTGGTCGCAAGGTTGAAGCAATGTCACCAACCTGAACAGGGGCTGCAGAGAGGGATGAGAGCAGAGCAAAGTTTTCTCTAAGCCTGAAATGAATTGCAGCTTCCCTCTGCATCAGATGCAGCAGTGTCCAAAGATGCTATCCAGTAACTGACCACCCCTCCAAACCCCCCCCAATAAGTTCATTCCATCTCCATCCATATCCAAACTGTTACCTCCTTTCCCCCCTCACATACAGAGAGGCAGATATAGGGGATGCTCTCTGCCTCCAGAGGAGGGATAAACCCTTCTGCAGCTGAATGAGCCTTTGCTATCCCTGCTTGGCCCATCACCAGCTCCAAAGCAGACAAGCACAAGCACTGAACCATGTGCCCATGGTGGCCATGCAAGTTTTCAGCCCCACATAGTGCCTCTGGCTGTACTTAACACCCCAGCTGCCAGCAGAATGGGGATCTGGGGCAGAAGAGCATCCCTATAAGGAGCAGCAACACTTTATAAAGGGGAAATATGCTGACCTTGCTGTGTGCAGAAGGGACCTGTCCCAGGCTGTGTTGTATTAGCTGCCAGTCCTAGATTTTGGCTGTGCTGCCTCATTTCATCCTCATGTAGCCTCTGTCTAATTTTTGGGCTGAATTGTCGAACATGCACAAGCTGTCCTTGAGGGAGGATGGAGCCCCCAGGCACCAGCCTCCTTCTGCTCTGGGATCTGTCCTTGCTGTTTCGGGGACTCCTTGGCCACCAGGTCATTATTCACAATCAGAGATGAAAATAGTTCCATTTTCTGGGAGGAATTGCAATATTTCAAAACTTTTTTTCTCCAGCTTGTAGCTGGCCAGTAATTCTTTTTTAATAAGAGCTGTTATTGAAAGCCATTTTAGAAGGGGCTGATACCATTTAGTAACTGGAGAATGATTTATTTAGATTTCAGAAGTTCTTACTTGGGGATTTTTATTTCAAGTTTTAGTAAATTGCTTATTTAATTTTTTTAAGTGATTCTGAAGTGAAGCATTACTATTTTATGGGGCTTTTTTTCCATTAAAATGAAACATTTGGGCATCTGTGGCTTCTTTCTCCTCCAGAAATCTTCATGAGCTCTGCAGACTGGTCTGTACTGTTGGTCTGTAGGAACTGACATTTGCTGCGGAGGGAAGAGGGTTTGCCCAAGCATCCCCGATCTGTCCCAATGTGGAGGTATCAGAGCCAAGAGCTGGCTCTGCAGTCTGCATTCCCCTGCTTTTCTGTGAGGAGCTGCACATGTCCCTTCCGTGTCCTTATGGCACCCGAGAACCTCACCAAGGGACCCGACCTGGCTCTGTTGGCTTTGCACCCCAGTTGTTCCCCAGCTGCAGTGCCAGGAGAGGGCCTCCTGCTCTTGAACCGTGGGAATAGGATGCCGTGGCCTCCTGCAGGCATCCTCACCCCATGAATGAAGCAATGACAGAAGCCTCTTCAATATGGTCCACACCAGCCACCTTCCCTTTGGTGGGCTCTGGGTTAGTCAAGGAATGACCAAAATCTGGCAATGCACAATTACTCAGTTCATCATGGGTTAACTGGATAGCTGCAGCAGCAGAGGTGGTGTTTATGAGGCACTTGAGAAGCCATATGAGAGTTTTTTGGTTTCCCCGCAAAAGGACAGCCCTGTTTGGATGTGTCTTATGCTGTCTTCTGGCAGCAGCTGTATCCTGGTGCCTGGGAAATTGCCCTCCACGTCCTCCTCTCCAGCTCTTCCTGTCTGCCTCGTAGCTGCAGGATGCTTGTGTACCCAGAAATTACAATTCACATTTCTAACACGATATGGAGGGAAAAAGGCACTTAAACAAGTTGTTTTCTAGAGGCTGAGGGATTAGTGTTGGGGGGGAAGGAAGGTTTGTTATCCACGCTCAGACTCATTGCCAGACCACGAAGAAAAAAAAGGAAAAGTTACAAAGTGCAGCTCCCGCTGTCTCATCTCAGCAGGTAACTCGATGCGATGCTGCTTGCAGAGGCTCATTGATCGTCCCTGGCTTTAACTTTCTTGGTCAAAGTCTTCTGAATCGCTAGAGAGTCTCGGGTAACCTAAGCTGCCTACAGATGCTGCAATAAGACCTTTTTTGAAGGGTCTTTTTCTTGCTTGACTTTCTGCTGTCTGAAAGACTGTGACTGTCTTTCAGGCTGAGGTTTTTTCTTTCTTTTCCCCTTCACCTCCTCTCTTTTCCTTCCCAGCCTTTTCCTCCACCTGCGCAGAGGAGGGAAGATACCTCAAGTGCTGCATGGGGAAGGAGTACTGGGAACATCACACCCAGTCCTGTGCCACTCTGAGCTGTAACACAGTGAGAAAAGAGCAATTTACTGATTCCTGCAGGGACTTGTGATCCTATAAATGCTCAGCTTCCATTACAGGAAACCAGGGCCTCAGCTGTCCCTGCTTTGTACTCCCCATGCTGTTATGTCCCAGGGTGCAAACCTGAGTCCCTTTGGTAAGGCAGCAATTTGCAGGTGTTTTGCATTTGCCTGGCACGATGAATAAGTCTTCACAATCAGAGCTGGGAACCTGTTTTGATAGGAACAGCTTTCTGTATCCTTTCCTGCCCTAGCATCGTCTTGCCATGAGTCAACTCTTGGTGCCTTCAGACACCTGGGAGACCCTCTACATATCAAAGGTACATCACAGTTGTCCTGTCTTCCTAAAAGCAGATCAATCACTTGAAGAGCAAATGGCTTCCACTTCAAATCCCTCATTGCCTTGGAAACTTGTAGCCAGCTGGGCTGATCGTCCCCATCAGAGGGGAAGCTTGGAGTTATTTTGATTGCTATGTTCAATACCTGTGTGTGTCTGAGGTATTTGGGGGCATTTCTTATTGCAACAGGAGATGGCTAGATGCATGTTTTTGATGCACAGTGGAGAGAAAAACATGATGATGGGGGGAAAAACAATTGCAGAAAATCTGAAATCTTTCCTTTGGTTTGAAAGTCTCGAATCAGTCTATTGGTAGTGTCAGCACTGCCAGTTAATGGTGGTAAAGGTGGAAGTGAACCAGTTGTCAAGATGCCTTGTCCCCAAACAGTGCTTGGTTTGACTCTTCCCCCGTCACTGATGATGCTCAGATGGCAGTGCACATCGCCTGCGAACCTCTCCACCTGATAGCAAGGGAAAGCGGAGTCGTCTTCCCGCAATTGGCCTTGGCACAGAGCGATTCCCACTTCTTCTCAGGTAGTTATCGAAACTGGAGACGGCATTTCAGCCTTTGCAGAGAGGGACGTGCGCAGCAGGGGGGCTCTGTGGAGTGACATTGGCCCATTAGGCATTCTGCATTGAGCCTGGCTAATCTCTAATCTGTCTGCTGAGGTATAGCTAAAGTACCCATCATTTCACACCTAGGCATTGCCTCTCCTTTGGAACAGAGGAAATAGCCCCAAATGTGACATCTCTCCAATGGCCTTCTGAAATGGGATCGGGGTTCTTAGTCCAGAGAGCAGGAGGAAATTTTGGGGATGGGGAGCATGCCTATTGATGGTGATAAAGCCCTGAGTGAAAGGATGGCTCCTAATGAATCCCATTTCATTACGGATTGTGTTGAATAAACCACTCTGAACCAGCCCTGTCCCTTTCAGCAGAACAACCGATCACCAGCCCTGGAGACCCGACCCATCACTGTACCTGCACCTTGTGCATCCAACACTGCTGATGTCCTTCCATTCCCCAGATGCCATTGCGTCCCTTTTGGGAGCACTTTTGCTGCTCTGGTCTACCTCGCTGTGCAGGGCAGAGCTGTGTCCTTCACAGGTTTATTATATCGGTGGCCGTGCCTGCCTGAGGCAACTCAGGGACAGCACTGTACACTGTGGACCGCAAGACGGTAAATGTGTTTTGATAACAACCTTCTTCCTTGATTAGCTTATTTTGCTCGAGGGGAGTGGGGAGGGGTGGGAAGTTAATTAGTTTGTGCAGTGGGTTCCAGCAGAAGCTTTCTCCTGATGCAGCCTTGTGAGTTAGGTGTCCTACTTGGGATTTGTCTCCATCACAGAAACGCTGGCAGCTCAGGTTTAGTGTTGCAGAAAGTTCAGCCTTTGCAGAGAAAGGTCTCTGGGGTTTCTTCGCTGATGTGAAACACAGCCGCACAGTCTGCTATGGGCTAGAACATGCAATGAGAAAGGCATAATAGTGCTCAGAGGTACCTGGGGGCCTTCTGGAGGACCTCCTGTATGCTGACAGGGGACTCACATTCCCCAGTACGTTTCTGTACCAGGGAGGCTTTACCACCCTTCCCTGTAGTGCTGTGGTCCTGGAGGCAGGTTGTGTGAGTTCACAAGAGCTCCTGAGCTTGAATCTGGTTGAAACCATCCTGTTGTGGTGCAGTTCTTTTATTTTCCTTTATGGGGTCCTCCTTGCTTTGCTATGAGCATAGTCTTTTCATAGTCCCCAGCAACAGACATATTTCTTTTATTTGGTGAGTGGATCTGAGCAACTCATCGTTCTGTCTTCTTGAACATCTTGTCTTCCATCATTTTCCACTTCAGAACTGACAATCAGCAGCTTTATAATAGCATACCATCAATAGCAAAAGCCATCCAACAAGGTAGACACAGATGTTTCTAGCTCCATGCCTACCTTCTGTGAATTACAGGAGCCAGATGACAGCCTGCTCTCTGTCCTTGCGGGGAGATACAGAAGCCTCTCCCTCATGTACAACACAACATCCAAATAAAACATCTTGCAAATGAACCCCACCAGTTGCCCCAGTCGTGAGGACAAACCTGAGTGTCAGTAGGCTGCAGCTCTCCTTTAGGACTGTGGTTATACAAGAGATGAGTGGGAGATCAGGACATGGTACAACGTTTCTTGCCTCCTATTTCAATGCCCAATAGATTGGGCCAAATTAATTTCTGCCAGGGGTAATGGGTGCGTTTTTAACAGAGTCTTATCCCTAAGTCAGAGCTAGAAAGCAGTGGCTAAGTGGCAAGAAAGCAGGATATTGAAAAAAACCCATGTTTTCTTGTCATCTTTCCTCCTGAGAGGCCAAATTCACAATGAAGAACAGACATGTTGACTGTGAATATCTTCTGCTATGGGCTTCTTTACACACTGCAGGGATACGGGGCAGCCCCACTGCAGACAGGCATGGCTTGTATCTTGTAATACAGCATGGACCAGCCTTTGCTAATGGAAGGAAGGGCAGGTTTCCAGTTATTTTCCTCCACTATTTGATTCCCTGTTTAGGAAATTAGAACATCTTTTTGTTGATTATTTTGTTGCAAAGACATAAGAGAAAGGTGGGGACAGAGAAGGGCATTGCAGAGGAGCAGAAGTGCTGCAGGGTCTGCTGGGACAGAGGAGCTGGAGGATGATTCTGCCTGACCTGGCTGAAGGGGTTTGAGGGGCTGTGAATAACATGAGGATGTAGGAGATGATGTGGCCTGAAGGTCTGAGGCACTGTAGTAAGACAAGACCTGGCAAAAACAAGTCCTGGACCCCTTGGTACATTTAGGAAGGAATGCCAGCATCATCCACTGGTTACAGAATTTTCCTTAGGCAAGAGAGAGCAGTATTAATTTCCCCGTTCTGCTATAGGTACCGTCCATGATTCTGAACATGTTACTTAGGATAGATTTTATCTCATCTACTACAAGGTTTCATGTCTCAGTGGCCAGTGAAGAGAGAGATTTCTTCTGAACACATTCACTGTAACCCTGAGGTGTTCAGGGCCATGGGGTGAATTCCCATGGATGTGCCAGTTTCTTTTAGTAGCTACTGGGGAAACCTAAATAACTGTATCAAACCATGCCCAACTGACAAAGACTCCAATATTTAATTTCCCTGTGTTTTAGCCCCTTGTTTGTAGTAACAGTTCCTCAACATTCAGGCAGCTATGAGGTCCAAAGCACTTTGGATCATGAGTGGCTTGCAGAAGTCCTGTAAAGAGCTGGACTTGATGGGACTTGCAGGCTTCCAGACAGTTCTGGCTATAAAACATGATAGTAACAACTTCATCTCACCAGTGACTGAGTTTTGGGTTGATTTAATGAAAGGAGAAGGATTTTTAGCAAACATGGCAAGGTGCAAACACGTGTAATTCCTTGCTCAACCCAGTGAACATACCCAAATCACCCTGTGCCATGTCTGGCTGTTAGAGCAGAGCTGGTACCAGAAGGGTTAATGCAGGCAGGACAGGGACAAATGAAGCAAACACCCCTGTGTCTTGCTTCTCTCTCCCATATCTCATTCCCAATGCCTCCTGCCCCGCTGGCCCCAGGCAGTAAAGGAGATCTACATTTTAATTGAGACATGCTAAGAAAATAATCTCAATCTAGCTCACCCATGCCTGGAAGGCTTCTCCCTGGTTTGAGTGGTGCAGATGCTAAAAGCACATTTTTTGGGGGGTTGGTGGGGTGTTGGTTATATCTCTTCTGTTTCCATCCCTGTTTGATTCCTAGGTCTGGGGAGGAGGGCAGGAGGTTGGAGCTGTCAGGAAAGAGTACAGCAGAAAATGGCAGGGCCTCATTTAGATCTTCTCCCTCTCCTGCAAAGAGGATTGGCATGCAAAACCCAGCCACGATAGGCACTAAGCCATGCAGAGGTACCTGGCAGTGATGGGCACTGGCCCTTGAGGACCCTGGGAACCAGGTCTCTGCAAGAGGCTCTCCACTGCTTGCAGTTGCATCCTCACTGCCTTCCTTACAATCCTGGATCCTTGGTAGCAGTAGAAAGGAGGCCAAGATGCTCCAGATGTTTGAAACACATACTTATCTGCAGCTGGATGCAGAAATAAATTTTTAGTCTTCTGTTTGTATTTACACGGTCCCACTCTCATGGCTCAGGGCTGGGATGGGGACATGACCACAAGACAGCTGAACTCTTTTTGTTTTACTGCAGACCCAGACCTTCACCACAAAGAGGTGCAAAATTTGTCTGCAGACTTCTCTTTCTCATAGACAGGAGCCCCCACGAGCTGTCCTTTCCCTTGGCACCCCGGGAGCTGGGAACAGGCTGCCAGACACGTCCTGCTCCAACACCCGCTTGGCAGGGACGCGCTTGCCAGCCAGCCTTGCCAAATGAGCACTGAGATTATTCTGTGCAGGGCAAAGGGGCAGGATTTCAGTTCACATAACAGTTTCCTATTTTGTCTGTCCCTGTCTCTTAGAGCTTGCCTGGCCTGATAAGGTGTTATCAGAGCGGGGCATCTCTGTCGGAGCCACCGCTGAGATGTGGCTGGGCCAGAGGTGGCTTTGCTTGACTTCTTGCAGGCTTCCCTGGCCCTTTTCCACCCAGACCCTCTAAAGAGCCAGACAGTTCATAATGGTAGGAGGATGACATCGGGGTGGTTGCCAAGAGCTTTCGGTCTGCGCAGTTCTCAGAGAGAGGAGAAACTGCAAAACAGCAGAGCAAATAAGTTTGATCCGTTCCTCATTTTTACCCAGTTACAATCCTGTAAACAAGTAGCTTTGTGCATATGGGTAACCTAGAAAGCAGAATCATTTTTCCACCTTAAACCTTTTGTCTCATAGAATTTGTTTTCAGGTATGGATTTGAATTCTGCAGTGTCTCTGGGTAGAGTCTCAGTACACCTAGGTACAGACATGATTTTCTGCATGGTAGGGACTGAATTCCTACTAGCAGTGTCAGGGTCAGGGCAAGAGTGAGTCTCTGCTCTCTGTTCCCCTCTCTGCTCTCAAAAATCGAAGGCAAAAAACTATCCTTGAGGATTCCTGCCTGGCTTTAATTGATGGGAGGATCTGGAGGGGTTGGTGAGAAGGGAAGGAGAGCAGACCCATAACATAAGCTCATCTGGCCAATTGACAAAATATCATTTGGCTGCCTCTTGAGCTGCTCAGGAACATATCAGTCCAGTTATTGAGTGTTATATTTAATCTCCTATCGATTGGGGTGAGTTGAAGAAGGCAGCCTTCCCCACTACCCCCATTCCCAAATTAAAAACTAAGAGGAGAAGTAAATGCTTTTACTTTTCACTATGTCTGGATGTTTAGGGAATTTACTGTTAATTAAAAAAAAAACCAACCACCAAAAAAACACCCCCACAACCACCCTTAGGAGTGAAAACATGCATAGAATAAGTTATAGCAAAATCAATTAATACTAACAGTATCTATTAAACATTGCACTCTGGAGCTTTACAGGAGTACACTGCTGCTCTGATATGATCATGGCATCATTAACATAATATAAAGAATCAAAAAATCAATAGCTTGCTGAAGCCCAAAATTAAGGCCAAGCAGTGTTATACCCTATCTTTAAATGTCTCAAATACCAACTTGTCTCTGTCGTGTCAGAGCTATTTGCAGATGAAACGTCTCATCAGAAAGTAGATGGGAATTTGCTGGCCCGCCTGTCACTCCTGCAGCTCTCCCCTTGGGATACTTGGCATGGACGTTAGCTCGCTTTTTCCAACAGTGTGGACACAAACAGAGCAGAAAATCTGATCAGGATTACATTGGCATAATCCTGGAGAGACTCCAAAGCTGGCACAGGGTGGCTGTGTTGGCAGACAGACAGACGTATCTCTGTAGGACAGAAATGTGGATGAGGTGTCTTCTGCCATTGATTTGATTTACTTTTTATGGTGTTAATGTTATGGAGTCTCTTTTGCCTAAGGTTGGTACCAGGGTAGGACACTGCGACTCTTCTGCCTGCATTGGAAAACAAAGAAATGGAGCCAGGAGGGGGTTTCAGAAGGGTTAGTAGAGCCACTTGGGCAAGAACAGGATGGCATGGGTCTCAATGAGTGCAGAAAACAAAGGTGGTCAGAGGTAGGACAGCTGTTTGTGTGGATTTAGAGATTAAATACTTATGGAAGAGAAAGGGTGTTCAAGATGTGGATAGTCTTGCCCCAGAGGGGATGGATATAAACTGGGTATTTAGCTTGTCAGGTAGAATAAGGTTTCTGGCTGGGAGGAGGATGAGTGTCTGAAGCAATCTTCTACTGGGGTTAGTGAGTGCTAAAAATACAGCTGGTTTTATGATAAAGCTTGATAAAATTTCTGTATAAGCTTCTGGTTGCCTGCAGAAGCACTGAGTGAATTAGAGTGGCCCTTTCCACCCCTGTGCTTTGTGCCTGAGAGAGCTAAGTCCCCTTTCAGCTCTGCTTAGGACTCTGACTGTGATCTCCCAAGTCTACGTACGCACATGTCTCCATGTGAGCTGGGTACTCATGAGACCCCATTGCAGCCCAAGGAGATCCCACTTCTCATCAGCACAGTCAATGGAGTCTAAAGAGAGACACAGCTCACCCTGAAGTAGATATGATGCTCCACTCAGTTACCAAAACATAGGCATCTTGGTGGCTGTGTTGGACACCCTGTGCATGGTCTACAGAACAAGACCCTGGTGCTGGAGCAGCTGAATCAGTTCTCTGGGTTCTGCTGACTCTATTGAATGAATCCCTTGTCTAGGGAGCTCAGATGTTAGCTCACACACCTAAAGTCTGACACATAAATCTAAGACCCTCTATTTGCCATCTGAATCCCAACCCCTGCTACCTCTGGACCTCAGGTTTTCCACTTCATATCACAATCCTAACCATTTGCCAAATCTCCAGAAAGAAAGTGGGGCTTTGGGTCATGGCACAGGACATCAGGGTTTTTTTCCCATCGGCAGATGTTACATAGGGGCAAGTGGTGCTGACAACTCATGGTTCTTAGGGAGAAGTGGTTTTTGGGATCAAGGCAGTCAGATTGGAAGGACTTGAGGTGACAGGAAAATTGATGCTGCTATAAGCAACATGGTAGAGCAATCGCTCCATCAGGTTAGGAGGAGGGATGCTTTCTTATGACAAATTTAAGGGGAAGGAATGCCTTGTAACATCATGTAACCATAGGAACATCATACAACATAGGAACGATCGGAGGTAGCAACATGGCAGACCCCATGGGGCATCCAGAAAAATTACAATGGGAGGAATCCTGGGGTCCTGGTCAATACAATGTATATTTTTAATTGTAAATGAAATAACTCCAGGGAATATTATTAGGCACTGGAAGACAACTACTTATGCTGCAAAGTTATTAGAATATAGTTTGGCTTGCGCCAACTATCACTCCTTCAAACAATTCCTGGACATGTTTGAGATTTAAATGGGTCAGGGAGGATTTCCACTAGGTGTTTTGGAAGTTAATAGAGTTTAATAGCATGACTGTGATCAGACCATGTCATTTAGTCTCCTTAAACAATGCTTCCTAGTATTGTTTAATACACTAATGGATGTTGCCACAGCTCCCAATTGCAAGGAGACAGTAGGAGGAAAATCCTGGAGGGAAGACACAAGCTGTTAAGATAACAGGCTAAAAATCAGGACTTTTATAGATGTAAAACCAGGTGCAGAAACAGTGTTTCAATGCATAGTTAAGAAAACAGAGTAGGAAAAGTTTATGAGGAATAAGGAAACCTTTTCACAGAATGGGAGCTGACACAGGAAGGAACCTGGCTGGTGCCAGTTAAATAAAAATTAAGCAGGCAGTTTTTGAAGGTTGAAACTCATTGTCTAAAGGTGAAGTCATAATAAGCCTTTATCTTTGAAAAATAGTTGGATTGGAGCTTGATAAAATTCAGGTAGGAAACAGAAAAAAATCAATCCAAACAAATGCCTTTTTTTTAATCAGGGCACATGAAAATAGGCAATCGGAAAAAAATTAAACATATACTTGCTCCTGTGCACGTGCTAATAGTCTGCTTTAAATGAAGATGCTAATAGGTTATGCAGCTCAAAACCTTGACAGGAGAAAGCTCGTCTGTGGCATAAATCACACAGGAACAATAGAGGAGGCCAAAGTGGTAAAGACAGGGCTTTTGTGTTAAAGAAAATGTAAAATCAAAGAAAGAAAATAGGGTCAATCTGTGCACAAGCGACAAGATATCCCCAGGGAAGGGAATGGTGTTAAGACTGGTTTATTGACCACTTGAAGATGGTGACTGCGGTAATGAGAGACTTCAAGTGTCCTCGTGTGCACCAAGCAAATGTCACGACATTTGGAGCTCGTACCTGTAAACCCACAAAAAGAGAAACAAGTCTGAATTTACTTGCAGGATTTACTTGCAGGATGGGCTGCAGGGCAGGGCTATCAATGCATTGCTCTGTAAGACTGACCACATGGCACTCAAATTCAGTGTCCTGCAGAAGCAAAATAAAATAAGTAAATTAAATATTGCAGTGAAGTTCAACTTCAAAGGAGAAAAAAAAAAGCCATAAAAATGAGGAAGCTTGTTAAAAGGAGCAGCCGCAAGGGTAAAGTGCTTCATGGCATCCTGGAGACCGCATAAAGACATCATATAAGAGGCTTATTGTGAAGTTTATATGACCTATGAAAAAGGACCTGAAAGACAGTAAAAGCAAATAAAAAAAAAAATAAAATACCTGCCTAAACAGCAAGGTAAAGAGACGCTATTCAAAACTGGCAGTTGTACTCAAAGGAAAAAATAATAAAAAGATCACTAACTCTGTCGTGTGAATTGTAAAACAATCATAAGGCAGCCCACATAGGAAACACATCGCTAACCTCGTAAAAATGAATGATTAAAATTTAACAATGCTCCTCCGGAAGTTTACTTTCTAAAGGGCACAAGCTGTCTGAAGTATCTGCCAGCAAAGGTTTACTGAAAAGTGCTTTTGGAGCACAGAAGTGATATTCACTGGAAGATCTTAAGAAACTCTTATATGAAATTGCCACTGCATTAAATCTATTGTAAATTACTTATACTGGACTTGATACTGGAGGAATGAAAGGTGGAAAATGTATAATCGTTGTTGGTTTTTTTTAAGCTGGATTCGTGAAGGGTCCAAGAACCAATATCCAGAAATCTGACTTTTTTACCTTCAGTTTGGTTGAACCATGATTAAGAATGGACTGAAAAAAAGCATATGACGTGCTGGGGCAGGGGGGTTGGTGTCACAAGTCAATTATTGTTCTTTAAATAAATCAAAGTCCATGTGATATGGATGATGCAGTTAATACAGAGGAATTTATACTTTTCCCATAGTGAAGAATTTAAACTATTGCCGTCATGAGACAGGAAGAAAAGCCTTCTGATAGATAAATAACCAGTTCAAAGATGGGCAATAAAGATCAGGAATAAAGGATTGTTGTGGAGGGAGGAAATACCCAGGATGTCCCATGGAAATCTCTGCTGAGGGTGTTTGGTGTATTTATAAATGAGCTAAAAATGGGTGAAGAGTGAAGCAGAAAAAGTAACTGGTGATAGAGAGCTTTTCAGGGTTTTCAGAAGTAAAAGTCTGCAAGGAGTTTTATATATATATATATGTGTGTGTGTGTATATATATACACACATATGTATGTATGTATATGTATGTATATGTATGTATGTATATGTATATATATGGTTAAATATATAAATGAAATATACAGAACTGAGTGTCAGGGTGGTAAGATGGGCAGTGTAGCTCAGGGGTGATGTGTGCAGGGTTAACCAACAGACATAGCAGACGACTGTACCTCCAGGTGTTCAGTGGCCGACTGTAGCGAAGGAGGTGGTGAAGTCAGCCTGGGTAATTGTCAGCAAACCTCAAACAATATATACAATGCCAGGCATGTTTTGGAAATGAATGGAGAGCACAACAGAAGGTATCATTACGTCTCGGTCCGCGGTGCTCTCCCATGCTGCGTACACTGGGCACTTTTGATCCTGTCAAGTTAAAATGAATATAGTCGAACCAGAAAGGGGGTGGGAAGTGTGGGAAGCACAAACATGGGTTTCTAACCATCTTTATCCAAGGAGAGATTGTGTGACTTGGCAATTTTCATCTTAAAAGAGAGATGACTGAGAGATCTATAATACATCCAGACAATCATGAGTGTAATGAAGAAAGTGAATAGGGGATGATTACTCACCATTTCTCATAACACAAGATCTGGGGAACTTTATATGAGATTATCAAGTGGAATACTAAAACAAACAGAAGAAAGGACAGTTTCATCTAATGTATCATTCATCTGTGCGACATTGTGAAGCACATTATGGAGGCCAGAAATACAACTGTCTGGAAAGCAATTAGACAAATTAATGAAAGAAAGATCTGTTGAGAGCTGTTCAATACAATGACATTACTGCAGGCTCCAGGTCAGACAGTCCCCATGTCATTACTTGCTGGGAGAAGCTGGGAATTTAAACCAGGAGAAGTTTCACTTTGTAATCTCAGTTTTATTATTTTTTTCCACCCAAGTATCTACTGCTGGAGTCAGAGACAGAATAAATGGCTAAACAGGTATTTGGGCTGAGCTGCTGCAGCCTGAGTTTTCAAAGGTTTCTCACCACCAGTTTGTACAGCTCTTAAATAAAGGTCACCTAATGTATGGCCTTATTAGCACAACACTGAGTAAACACTGCACAGTTGATATAGGGTGAGTGTCATCATAGAATCATAAAATTGTGTGGTTGGAAAAGACCTTTAAGATCATCGAGTCCAACCATAACCTAACTCTACCAAATCTTCAGCTAAACCATGTCCCTTAGTACCACATAAAGGCGTCTTTTGACCAACTCCAGGGATGGAGATTTAACCACCTCTCTGGGAATCCTATTCCAGTATTTAATCACCCTCTCAGAGAAATAGTTTCTTCTAACATCCAACCTAGACCTCTCCTGCAGCAACTTTAGGCCATGTCCTCTTGTCCTATCACCTGTCACTAGAGAGAAGATGAGTATTTTTGCCATGCCCCTCCAGTCAGGATGTGTCTGAAGGCCCTTTGCAGAGATGTAGTCACTGAACTGCCCTTCACCATGCCCAGAATACCTTGAATTTGGCTTCATTTCCAACATGGCATTGGAGCAAGACAAGGTTTGGCAGTTGCCCCATGCTGCCTGGAGCGGGGTCTTCTCTTCCATTCAGCCACCCCGTGGTCCTGCCCAGAAACTCCACCTCCCTCTCCCCAGCTGTGGCTTTTGTTCAACAGCAGTCCAGAGCCAGGCTGAATTGTGTTTGATTAGCTCAGTAACTGCATGAAGGGGAAGCCAAGATCGTTGCCGAAGCCTTTCAGCAGCAACAGCGGGGAGCCCAAATACCCATTAAAATGTGTGCTCGGCTCATCTCAAGTCAGTCATTTTTGCTGTCTTCCTCCATCTCGTCCTTTGTTTTCTTGCCTTTGATTGCAGCTGATTAAGTTTGTATCAGTGTTGTCATGGTGAGTCTGTTGTGAAGTAGTCTTTTCCCTGGGGACCAAACATAAGGATGGTTTCCATTAAAACTCTGCCACTGAGGCACGGTGAGCAAGTGTTTCTCCTGTAGATCCCAGGTTCTCCTGAAAAAAAATGGTGACTCAAAAGTTGTACTTCCTTTAGGCATGCAGGGGGCATGTGTGCTGGATTTATTGATTTCCTCTGGATGCGTGATGCTTTAAGGATGGAGTCTGAGTGACAACTTTATCCGCTCATCTAAATGATCCCAGAGTGAGGTGTGTCAGTGTCACAGACACAAGCTGGTCTAACATCCAACCTGCCAGTCACTCTGACAAGGTCGTGAGAGATAGGAGGGTTGAGAAATCCCTGAGCTACCCTCAGCCTTCAGGGAATTGCTGAATGGGTCTTTCTGGATCTGAGACTTATTTCCTCCTAGATTTGGGAAATACCTGGCTACAGATGTTAGTGCATCTCACCCTGTTATGTGAGAGCTGTACCCATTGAGAGCTCTGGGGTGGATAGGCCGGTTGGGTTGGTGGGCACCCGTTCTGGTCAGAGTGGGAACAGAGGAGGTGTTATTTTAGCAAGATAAGTTTCTTGTGCCAAAGAGGGATATGACTTGCTGCTGCTGCTGGCTCCTCTTTCAGAGCTACCTTCAGACAGGACTTCTTGGGACTGAGGATCCCCTTTCTTTGCATGTGATAATTGCTAATGATCTGAGTGTGAAAGTAAGGAAATAAGTCTATAAATTAAATACAAACTGAGGTTGAGCTGTGTCTGAAGGGATGGAAGGAAGCTGGGAGAAAAATAGAAAGACAACCTGGTAGTGGGACACAAATAGTCATTGTCTGCATCCCCTTGCACCCTATGGTCCCTTTAACTGGTAGCGCAGAATTTCACCCTGTCCTACAAGAAAAGCTCCCTAGCTGGGGTGTGTTTCTCAAGATGCACTGTGATTAATGCTCCAAAGGAGTTAAGTTTTTAAATATCTTTGAAGCTCTCTGACTCTCTCTCCCCATCCTCCACCCAGCTTCATATATGTGTATTACAAACTGGCACTCTCACTCATCTTGTATAGTAATTTCTACTCTGAATTTTGTGTGAATTTTAAGTGTCTTGTGCCTAGGGCTCCCTGTGTCTGGCTGATCCTCTGAGTTCATCCTTTTCCTCCTTTGCAAAGCCATGGACAAAAATCCCTAATTCTTTCCTTTAAATATCAGTGTATCCATTTCCATTACAGAAACACAAGAAACAAAATCTGTATTTCAGGGGTTGTTTGCAGACCAGAGAGTAGGATACTGCTGGGTGGGAATAGGGATTTGCTCTCTCACAAAGCGCTGGTCCAACTGATGCCTCTTTAGAGCAACGGCAACAAATCACTACATGGGTGCTGCGCATACTTTAATTAGATATTGAATCATTGATTAGAAATGAGGCCTCCACATCTATCTGAGGTCAGCATCCCCCACCCGGTGTGCATGAGCTGGCTGCTTCAGTGAAGGCAGAAGGTCTGTACCTGCCCATGACCTTCCTCTAATTATTTGGAATCCATATTATGGACCTCGCTGCACAAGACAGTCAATGCCAGGTGTTCAAATTAATAAGCTGAACCAGGTTTTCTGATCAGTGCTCCGGGCTGTTTGCCATTCCTCTTTCTCTTTGACATCTGATAAAATAACCCAGGGCTTTGATGGAAAGTATCTTGCATGTGTGTTATTGATAGCACTTGGGAAGTGTTTTGTTATCTTGATTTTCTTACTATTGAGAAAGAAAAAAAGACGTGGAAAACCGACCAAGTCAGGGAAAAAAATAATCAGAAAGTTGGCGTTGGGGAAAGACAGTTTCTAAAGGGAATTCCAAGCATCCACTGGAGATCAAGGTCCAGCTTATGGTGGTCTTGGTAATTCGTAGTTCCAGTGAACTTAAAATTTGAGAAGATGTGGTGCTATCAAGATTTTAACCCATACTGGAACCCATTCAGCAATAAGATAAGCAAGAAAAACTCCCCAGCTACTAACCATTTGCCCATGAGTTTATTAGAGTCCTATTGAATAACAGGTTGTACATGCAGAAATAGGCCATCATTATCACCAAAGTAGCTAAATCCACATACTGCAGGTAAAGTAATTAACAGGTTAGTGGAGGGAGGATCAGTGTGGGGCAGGGATTCTGCAGTGTGGCTCATTGGAAGTGAACTGCAATAACCTGTCACCTGAGACAAGCAACAGGGAAATCCCTGACACGGAGATTAATTTGCTTGTGGGGTATTCTTCCTAATAGAAGAGGCAGAAACACGTCAATAAGGCATGTAAGAGAGGACTGGAAAACAGCCTGTAGAAGATGCTTGACAAACATGCAGAGTGTAGGGAGTGACTTGGGGCATGTGCCCCAATTTCACATTTTCTGGTTGAATAAGTAAGAGGTGTCCATGGTGGTGGAGCAGTCACAGCCAAAACTTTTGGGCTGGCCCTATTGTATCACTGATTTGCTGGTTTCATGGTGAGAGGCAGTGGCTGTGTTCATTGGGGCTCACACATTAACTTTATTCAAGTGCTATGTAAACTCATATCCACATGCTTTGATGCAAACAGGAGCTCCGTGGATGATTTCTTCTCCTTACTGATCTCTTTCCTTCATGTACCTGTGTTGTATCTGGTTGCAGCATCTTTATGGCTGTTCCTGGTTCAGCTGCTCTTGCTGCTTCTGGCACACAGCATCCTCCTCGTGCACCCTTATTCTCTGCTGCACAGTGACTTCTTTGCATCAGGGCAGGGAACAGAGACAAAAGTAATTTCCATCCCCATCTTGAGAAGGTAAAAATAGTTGGTTTATGTCTCTAAATTTCATTAAGACCTCTGTTTCTTACGTTCAACCACTTCCCTTTTTGACCACTGTGTCTACAGCAAAATATGATAAAAAAAGCAACCACAATGTCAGCCTTTCTGCTCGAGTTGAGAGATGGGAAAAGTTCCCAGTCCCAGCTAAAAGGCAGGCACGGAATGAAACAAATCTTCTGTCTGTCTATCTGTCTGTCTATTTATCCATCCATCCACCACATTAGTTGCATGCATGCATAATAATCCTGGTTGTAGAAGACATCTATCTCAAGGTATTTCTTCAGCCCTTTCCATCAGATTAGAAATTTATTCGGAACACAGGGAGAGTTATTGGTGAGCTTGCTGTTGTGTGGATGCTCTAATAGATTTTTTTATTGCGCTTTCCATACAGAGATTGCAAAACCTCAGCCGTCCTAACGCTGCATTTACTTCATCAATTCTTGTGACTGCTAATGCTGATGCTATTCTGTTTGGCAGCCTCCATTAAGAATGGTTTGCCCCATGATATTAACAGGCAGTGAAGCTTTGTGCTGATGGATAAAGCGCAGTGTAAAACCTGATTGGAATCAATCAGAGTAATTGTCTGGATGTGTGGTGGTTAATAGGAAATGTCCTGCATATTATTGGCTCTTCTATATGGGAAACGGATTAGCTTTCTGCTGCCTTTTGTGGCTCACATCCTCTCCTGAGCTGCTGGGGAAGGTGATGGATCTGCCAGGAGGCTCAGGAGACACCGTGCTGGCATTGCATTAGTCTAGGAAACACAGAGCTTGGAGGAGAGCCCTCTATTTTATATTTGTCTGAATATTCTGCCTTTATGTCCAGTGCTAACAACTGGGCAGCCTGTTTCATGGCTGATGCTAAACCCAGGCCAGGGCTTAGGGAGGCAGAGACCAGGAGCGAGGCTGAAGCTGAAGGCTGCTGGGTCTTGTGTGTGCTGCAGGCTCACACAGTGGCAATTAAACATCTCAAATGCACTCAACCACTGCCGCCACAGCCAACACAGTCAGTGGTCAGAAGAAAGTCTGAAGAGAGACCCACCATGAGCCCATCATCCCTGAGCATCCGAGTGCTGGTCCCGGTTCACATGCAGAGGCAGCCTGGGAGCAAGCCTATGTACAACACAATCTTATCCAGCCAGGGACCAGAACAACCCATCCTGAAACAGGCTTCATAGAAAGACACTGTGAGGTGCCACTCACACCCCAGAACGAGCTAGACAGTGTCTAGAGCCGAGCTAAAGCCATTGTGATTGCAGAAAGCAAGCGAACCTGGTGTATTTTCACATAAACTACAAGGAGCTGTGTTTTCCAGCATCCTCTTCTTCTGGAAGAGGCTTAAACCACATAAAGGTCACAGATTTCTCATCGAAGCATCTTCCCAGCCACCATCCACCCACCTGGCAGCTGCGGGTGCATCCTCTGCTCTGCAGCAGTGGGGCACTGTACCCCCGAATACTATTGAGGGTGTGCTTGGAAAGGGTCAGTGAGGAGTGGGTTTGGTTGTTGAGGACTTCCAGCTTTGTTCCCTGCCACAAGGATTAGGTGGTTTTGGTTGGTTGTTTTTTTTCTCTCTGTTTTGATGCATTTATTGCTAATAAGGATTATAAATCCCCACGAAGCACAGGGAAACATCACTTGCATTTCATGAGTAAAGGGTCTCGCTCTTGCCCAAGGTGATGATTATTGCCTTTAATTTAAATTCAGTGCTAGAAACTTCTGAATCCCTGGGAAAAAAAAAAAAAAGAAAATCTTTCTTGTAAACAGAGCTGCTGATGCTGGCTGTGCAGGTGGGAGCAGAGGGAGAGCAGGCTTTGGCTGGAAGAGGCCAGCTCCCCTCAGTGGTCAGAGCCCTGGGTACCATCTAAAGTGCAGCAAGCTGGGATCCTAATGAAAGGGCTTTTCAAGCGCTCGTTTCTTTCCTCAGTGAGTAGAATACTATTAACCTTTAAGGCAAAATTATATTTCGTGCCTCTGGGAAGCAGTAACATTTTACCGAGCTGCACTGGGGAATCAGGTAAACAATTGTTAACTCTCTCCAGCCCCATTTCAAGGCCATTTCGGGGCAGCTGCATGTGCACGTGTGTGCAAACCCTGCCAAGCAGCTGAGCCGAGTTCTCGCTGGAGATCCACTGTCCCCTGCTGCCATTCAGCCTGTGTCCCCCAAACTCCTTGTTCATTAAATGGTGTTCAGTTGAACCCACGGTCCTGGCATCTCGGGGCCAAAAGCTCTGCATTGCTATTTTGCAATACACATGGGTGTTGGGCAACACGTCTGGCTTTTGATGGCTGAGGACATGGTTTGTCGAGAGTCAGGCCATAGGATGACATTTATGAGTCTGTACTGTGGTATCTATTGCAACTGGGGAAAAACCTGTTATATGTGGCACTGCTGTTAAAAAATGCCATGGAGGTGAGCCCTGCTGTCTCTGAACTGAATATCCAACTGTGTTTAGAGACTGCTTCACCCAACAAACTGCTTGTTGCGGCTTTGACAGTCTAGAGGTTTTGACCAAGTCCAGCCTTGCCCTTGGACAGTATGTGGGATCACAGAAAAGAAGGAGAAAAAAAAAGCTTAAAAAGACTAAAAAGTGAGATCTTTCCTTCTTTTCCTGGCTTTTTTTTCCCCTTTCTTTTCCTCATGTCTCTTCCCTCCCTTCCAGCCAGTGCTCTCCACTGGACCTGCCCAATACTGGGTGCTGTGGGTTGGGCAGCCAGGGGTAGTGAGGGGGCTCTGAACTGCTCGAGCCTTGGCAGGGAGAAAGCAGGAGCCACAATCCGAGGACAAAGTCAACACCTTGGGTGGAAAATTAAATCAACAGAGCAGCATGAGCCAGAAAGCAAACGATGCAACGGCAGCAAAGCTGGCTTCCAAATTGAAATGTGTTTGCTGGGGATTGTCCATCGTCTTGGGGAGTTATTATTTCCATTTCTGTAGTTATGAATTAATTTCTAGAGAACTTAATCATCCCCTCCCTTCTCCCCTCCACAACCCCCTCTTCCCTTCTCCTTCTAATTTTCCACTTGACTGGGGATTCTCTGACAGTGAAAATTCAGGCTTAGAGGAGGTCCATGCAAGCTGCTCCATTAGACTGGATAATCTCATTGGAACCAGTGGCTTGAATAATAACACCTTCACCTCATGCACTGCACTGGATTCAAATGATGCTTAACACCCTGAGCTGTGGGGATGGCTATGGCAGGGGAAGGGGTGGGTTGGACCCTGCACCCAAAGAGTCGTTGTCTCCTGGCTCTGGCAACCTACCCATGCTTCTGAGGACACATCTGCAGTCTGAGATAAATCCAGGCCCAAGCCTCCTCTGATGCTGAGATGTCCACACCATTAGAAATAGAGGCATCCTGAGCTCTGCATCACTCTGTATCTGAGTGATGAAGGGTTTTGCTATTCATAAAAAACCACTGGGGTCAGGGATGAGTGAGGATGAGCACGCTGCAGCCTGTCCCACCAGCTGATGTCCTGAATTCTGCTTTCCCTCAGCAAACCGTGCAGGTTGGGGCAGGATCATTTACGCAGGACTTAATGCACTTCAGCCTATTGCCAAGTTTGACTTTACCTTCACAACATAAGCATGTAGCCTAGACCTTTTTATACCACCATCTCACTACTGACTGCCTCAAAGGCTGTCTCAAAGAGTCCTCACCCTGTTTTAAAACCCACCTGAGAGCACAAGCACACCATGGGCTCCATTTCTGCTGCCCAGCCTTTTCCTCAGTGCACAGAGCCAGACTGTTGTCTCCCTTCCAGATGTAATTAAAGACCTGAGCCCTGCAACCAACCCATAAAAAGGACAGTTTGAACCCAGGATTCTGAATTGGATTTTATAGGGTTGAACTTGAAGGACTCCAAGTCTCGCAAGGCACTCTTGCTCTTTGCAGGTATAGTTGGACTCTTGTCAATCACACGTTATCATGTTTGGAGCAGATGTGTCTCATATGGGTAGACCATGCATGAGAGACAATATCATGAAGCTGCGCTTGAATTCCTACCTCTTTCAGCATCTCCATCCCTTTCCCACCACCTCCCCACACTATCACAACTCCACAGCCTGTGTTGAATCATTTCTGTGCCCTGTCCCAACCAGAAGAACTAATAACTTCTCATGGTGACCCTCATGACAGCCACCAGTGCAGTCTGACCGTCCTGCACACCCAGAAGCCTCAAAATTGCCCAGAGAGGACCACCGCGCAAGTTTTCTCCCAGAACTACATGCTTTTCAAGGGAAGGAAACTAGGAAAACCCGTGTGGGAGATGGACACCTGGAATGTATAATAAATGGCTCTATTGCCGTGCATCTGACATCCCAGCCTGCTGGAGGTCATTCACAGTGCCACAGCAATTTTTCAGCGTTTAACCCATCCCTTCCAGCCATGCACGGATGCGGGGCAATCCATACATCACGTGGCGACAGCTTTTTCCTTGCAGCTGAAGCATGAGCTGAGGTCCCCAGCAAAGCCACAGGTCAGGGAGTGCTTTCCTATGCCTGGTGGTGCAAGGGGCAGGCTCAGGGGGATTTGCCAGACCAGACTAGGAGCTCTTTGTGTGTTTTAGGGGAATAATGCCTTGAGGAGCTCTTTTTGGCTGAATGGTTAAAGCAGCAGAGGGATGAGGTCGGGATCATTTCTAGGGTCATCTGAAGTCCTGGTCCTTTTGTTTCCTGTGGGTTAGCCCTGGGAGGATCAGGCTGCCTGATGTGTCCTTACTGTTCAACAGGGAGAAAAAGCTTAGGAGAAGGGGACCTGAGCTTGTTCTCTGACTTTTTGGCTGGAGCAGGCTTGGGCAGAGAAGGACAGTGAGACCAAGATTAAAATCCTGCTCTGTTTTTCCTCTCATTCCTCTGCTCCCAAGATTCCCTTTCCTTGTGCACGGTGTGAAGGAGGTGAGCTGTGAAAGTCAGGATGAAACATACTTTGAGTAGGATTTCTATTGTTATTTGTGTCAGAGCTGGGGTGAAATGCTGACTTAGGTAGTTGAGATCTAGCTCTGACCAAAAGCCTGTGCATCAGTCATGTGAGGGCCCGAAAACTAACATGTAAGCATATTTTGTCCTTTACTTATAATCTGTGAGACAGTTCACCTGTTGAAGGCTGAGCATCCAGCTCAACCCATGCTTTTTCCTTGGTCTTAGAAGAATGCTATATAGATGAGTTGGGAACTTCAGACACAGTCCAAGTGGGGTTGGTGAGGAAATGAAGAGTGATGTGAAAAAGGAGATATTAATGAAGGTTGAAAGGAGCAGTGGGGAGGGAGGGACTGGTTTGACAAACTCCCTATGCCCTGCACCTTTCTGTGTAAAAGTGTTTGTGGCAATGCGTTTCTAGGGGTGAGGGATTTCGATAACCAATGTTCAAGCCAAATCAGTCTATCCGGTGGGAATGTTTTCTCTCTTCTTGCTGTGCTTCCCAAAGTCAGAACAGCAGATGCTAACAGCAAAAGAGCAATTAAATTACATGCTGGCTGAGCCTGGCAGTGATTCAGTGCCGGTAGAAGTGGGGGACCCCTTACAGCATACTTCCCATGGCTCCCCTGCAAACCTCCTTGAACACAGATGCTGTGCTCCTCATTTGCAGTTTTCCTGCCCTTTTGTCCTTTAAGACATGAGGCTGAAGTGGCACCAAAACCTCCCACCCATCTTTTAGGACTCCTGGGTCTCACTGCAGACTTGGCAGCAATTCATGGGGAAACCTCAGGACCACTGACTTGGATATGCTCTGATCTCTAAGCAACACACTTCAAATTTTACCCTTCTGGAGGCATAATCGCCTCCCATCATCTTCACCAACAGCTACTTGGTGTTTGGGCCATGGTGATAAGGAAGAGACCAAATTCATTTATCTGGAGTTACTTGAGAGAAGCTCCCATGAAGAACTGAGGGATGATATTCCCAGGCATCTGAATCAGGCCGTTAACAAAGAGCTTCATCCCCTTTGAACAAATTATTTGCATCAGCCCTTGCAGAGAAGAGCATGTAGGAGCGCGGGAGAGAGTAGGTGTTATCTGCCCAGGTTCTGGGGAGGACACTCGCAAATATTATTAGCATGAATAGGAAGCGCCATGATAGGATGCGCTCTGGGAAAAGTAATTTTGTTCATTAATTACTTGCCTTATCTAGCAACCTTGTTCCCTTTCTCTCGCTTTCTTCTTTTTTAATTTTCTTTAAAATGACTGTAAGTGAATTCAGCGCTGGGAAAGTTATTTTACTGCCACCTCGGAGACAGAAGCTTGTATTACTCAGGTAGCCTTCGGCTGAATCTTCAGGGGCTTTTCCAACTTCATTTAAAGCCCAGGCTTTTATGGTCAGATGGCATAAGATGGTTTCAGCCAAATTCCTGTGATTTCCAGCCAGATTCCAGTGATTTCTTTCTTGTGGACCACCTTGGTGCTCTGGACTGACTGAGGTTTGCATGCGTGCCTTTGGCTTGAGTTCTCCCTTTTTGCCTGTGATTTTGTGCTGAGATTGTCCTCCTGCCTTTAGGTTCCAGGTTTGTGTTGTGCCTGGTTAGTTCAGCAACAAAAGGAGTCAGGGGGCTGTGATTTTAAGGGACAGCATAGCAAAGACCCTGCAGCTTCAGAAATGTCCTTTCCTTGTGTCTGTGACCCCTTGTTGGAGGTTGAAAGGGGTCAGTGGATGAAGGCAGGTGATACCCATCCTCCCAGATGTCAAACACGTGTGTTAGCTTTTTTCAGACTGCTTCTAAAATGAGGAGTAGGTTTCTTCCAGGGACCTGTGCATTTCCAGCATAGTTGCTGCTAGTCACTGCTTCAAGTGAGTTTGTGGTGTTATGTGGGAATCAAGACATGCCATGGCTCATCGGTGCAGCCAAGCTTCAGGGCACAGTCTCACTGAAGACAATGTTAGTGGAGTTGCTAGGCTGAAGTGCCACCATCATCTGAGGCTGGGACCCACCTGGAGCCATGACCCCTCCCTAAAGTTGTTCAGTCCTGGCCACTGACTGATGCTGCAGAGCTTGTTGGGGCATTTTGAGGTCTCCCGAAACATGATGGCTGTCTTGGGAGGAACAGAACCTTTCTGTAATGCTGAGCAGGACCGGCTGAGGGCTATATCTCCGCAACACCTTCAACAGACCAACCCCTCCTCATTTCCACATTCTCCTCCCTCTGTGCCAGCAAACAATTTCCAATTCTTCATCAGACAAAGGCTCCAGGTTTCCAGGGATTTGCATGTGAAATGCTCCGCTTCATCTCAGGCTTGAATGAGCCATCAAAATGCTCATCGGGGATCTGCCTACAGAGGCACACACATGTGTACACACAAATCACTTGCCTGTTCCTGCACCTCAGCAGTGCATGAGCTGATGTGGTCCTGAACCTTTCTTCACAGGCAGGGGAGCACATTGCATTTGCTGGGCCAACCCAGAGCCCCCCGACAAGATTAGTACGGAGAAGAAAATCGGTAGCTCTGGAAACTTGGGGAGGGGGTGAGGGGAAGGAGAAGGAGAATGAAATCCCCCCAAAGCAAGGGGGAGGGATGCTGTTTATGGAGTGCCTGGCTTTGTAGGGCGGGAGATGGAGAAGTAAATCCCTTGCACCCACGCCCCGCGGGCCTCCGAGGGTGGGCTTATTCAATTGCTGTGATAGAGGGAGGAGCCCACCTGGGGACAGAGATAACGGGCGGGCGGTGGGATTGCCGTTCTGCAGCATAAGCTGGGAGAGTTATCAGGGCAGAAACTCGGCTTCTATTACCATGCATTAGAATAGATTAGCAGGCAGAGCAATTAGCATCCTCACTCTATTTGGCGAAGTGACAGGGTCGGTTGTGGCAGGCAGGAGGCATGTGGGGAAGAGGCAGCTTTGGCAGGGTGGTGTTTGCCTCCCCAAACTGCAGCCCCAGGATGGAGGGGACTTCTGGTCTTTCACACCAGGGCTGTCCCGGCTGGGACATTGAAAAGAGCAGGGGTGGGAGTGAGCTTTGGATGGTGGTCTAAAACTTTTTGTGGCTCGTGGTCCCTGAAAAATTGCCCTGGGGAGATGCAAAGCTCCAAAGAGTGAATTTCAGCTTTCTTGAGTTACCGTTTCCATGTCTCTTTGAGAGAATCTACAGATCTCTGGGTTCCCAAGTGCCACCAGTTAAAAACACACTGCTTTGGCTTCCCCAGGCCACCGCAGTGGTCTTATTCCCATCTTTGCCCTCACTCGTCTTTGATGCCCAAAGCGCATGATTCTCGAGGAGATGAGCCTGTTTGTTAGAGCCAATGATGAAAACCAGGGTCTGACTCCTTCCTCAGATGCATACAAATTTGCTGGGAAAGCTTCCCCTCCTCTCAACTCCAGGGCAGGTTTCCCAGGAAAGATCCTGTACATGATCTCAACTTGGATTTGGCCTTCTGTCCCTGTAGCATCTCCTGACTTTCTTGTCCTGAATGGTATATCCTGGTCAGTGGATAACATTTAACTCCTTCATGCCAGAGAGAGATAAATTTCATCCTCTGGCAGGAATGGAGGGCAACCTGGTGGCCAGAAAGAGTAGACAAGGAGGGATGGCTATTCGCCACATCACCACGTAAAGTTTAAGGTCAGTTATGTCTGCATCTCGACATTTATGGCATTCCTATTCTTAGGACCCCAAGGGGACTTGGAAATGTCAAAACATTGCTAAAACTGACCTTAAACTTTACATGTGAGTGGGACTGAATCTCCATGCTTTTCTTTACTTCAGCCAGAAAATTGCTTTGGCTCCAGCAGAGGGAAAGGCAAATTTCAGCTGCTCCCTCCTTCCCCAGCCTTGCACGCCCCTTGTGATAAAGCCATCTCAGGAGACACAAAGCCAGCTCTACACGTTGGTCAGACTTCAGCTAAAACAAACCTCTTAGTACATCCCCAGATCCCTTTAATTGCCCTATTCCTGTCTCATCCTTTTTTCCAACTGGGAAATCAAAAACTTTTCCCCAATAAAAAATGAAGCTGTCATACTGCATCTTGTCCTGAAAGAGGGACCAGACTAATGAGACTGATTCAGACAATCACAGGCAGATAGCCCGAATCTCCAGAGCCTCCTGGAGCGGCACATCTCTGTGTTCTGCAGCGCCTTCCCCAGACGTCTGTCCCCAACCCTGGCTGGAAATGTCATTTAGAGGGTTTGCGCTCGGCTTCCACTGAGCTCCCTCTGCTGACCACCTTGCAAAAGGCATCGCCGACCTACCTGGCTGGTCTTGGAGTAGACATCCCCTCTGGCCTCTGAGCAAGGACTTTGGATGATGCTGGGAAGGGGAACTGGGGAGAATGATAGGACATCTGACCGTCCTTATTTGGGAAACGTGACCCTCTGCCAGCAGCTGCCTGGCTTTGTGTAGAGAGAGGAAAACATAGGTGATGGGGTGATGCCAAAAGTCTCCCTGTTGCTTTGCAGGCTCTGTAGCCTGCCCCAGCTTTGCCTTGAACACAAATGCTGGTGTGCTGCAAGACCAAAGACCTTGAGAAACAGCCATCCTTTCTGTTATTTCGTTTTGGAGGAAGTACACCTTCCCCTTGGGGGCAAGGAGAGCTGCTACTGGGCCATACCTGCACCCCTGCTAGATTTTAGATTCCTGATTTATTGATCTGTGCTGAGCTGGGGATGGGGGATCCTCTTCAGTTTGACCCTCACCAGCTACCTGCAGGTGCAGCCTGCCTCACCATGGGCTCTTACTGGGCTGGGAAATCCCAGATTTTCCCTTGGAGATTAAGAAATAGAAGAAAAGGGAAATTGTTGTATTTTGGTCTGTTTTACTCCAGGACAGCTGGGAACATACGGGCTTTTCAGGGTTTTCAAATTGACAACTAAATAAGATTTGTCTCAATATTTCCCTTCATCTCCCCTATCCTCTTCCTGAACTTTCTCCTTGGATGTATCTATCTAACACGACCAGGCAAGGAGACAATTGGAGGCTGTGGAAAGGTCAGACCGTGAAGTGGAGAAGAGATGGGAGTGCTTGTGGCTTGGACCATGTGGCTGTTCACACCAACCCTGCTCATCTCTCTCCTCACAGAGAGTCTGGGACATGCAAATTGGCTGCTGGTCCCTTTGCCCACCCTGTCCTCCACTCTCCACATCCCTGCTTCACCCACTCACATGTTCGTTTTCCCCAAATCCCATTTTCTCTTGATTTGGCATGAGGAGATTAGGAGATATATGACAACCATGGTGATAAAAGTCAAGGAGACAGACAGACATCCTGAGAGGATGAGAAGAAGGCAGCACCAAAAGACCAGGTGAATTTAAAGGGAAGAGCTGAAGAGACATGAGAAAGGGTGAGGAATGGGATGGGACAACTTCTCCAACTTGCACAAGCCAAGCACCGTGATATAGGTGATCCCACACCACAAAAAAGTGCCTAGCAATGAACAGGCTGGGGAGGCAAAAGAGGATGCCAATGTAAAGCCTATATCCCATCAAAGTGTCCCATCAAAATGTCCCATCCTGCCTCGGTGACCTGCCCTTACTGGTGTGAACAGGGTTTGTACTGGTTCCTACCTGCACCTTGAGTTTACCAGCACTGGTGGGAAGCTAAAGGAAAAGGTGTCTGTGATTATTCTGCCACAGGGTGAGTGAATTTGTCCCTTGCGGGAAATGTCATCATTTGGCATCAGAAAGGAAAGCTGAAATGTCAAAACCTTTTGCAAAACAGTAATGCCTGCAAATTACCGGTTTGGAGGTGCTGGAAGGGTGTCATTTCAGTTGAGCTGACCCAAACCATTGAACTGTCTCTCAAGCTGCTTCCCACCACCTTTGGCATCAAATACAGATGCTTCATGTCCCTCTTCGTCCCTACGATCACACCTCATTGACCCGACTGAGTCTTGCAGTGCAAAAGCAGTCAAAAGAAAACTACTGTGTATCAAATGGTGAGGCTTTTCCAAAAAGAATTAATTTTTTAATATTTTATTTCTTCGAATTCATTTTTTAATGGTAAGATTTCTTTTCCTGAATAAAAAGCCTACAATACTGTATATATAATGTGCTAATTGCCATTTGTGAAAAAAATCCCTCTGTTCTGAGTAGCAATTTCTGAACAGATCCAATCACCACTCTTTTGTCTTGAAAATTGTTTTTAATTGACAAAATTGCAGATAAGACCTTTTCCGTTGCCAGAAAACTGACTTTTTTTTTTTTTTTGGTCTCATGTTAAAGAAGTTGGATATTTTAGTCAGCTTCTGGGAAAATGAAGACAAAAATAAAGAAAACAGAGAATCAGAATCTCCTTTTTTGACAGCTATGGGTATAAACAAGGAAGGCTTACTCAGGACTGTAGGACGGTTTTCTGACCACATTATTTCCACTTCCCCCCCAAAAAATAATAAACTATTATTTATTATTTATTTTTTATATCAGGACTATTTGTTTCTGTCTGTTTTGCCACTCAGGGTGTCAGTTAGTTTGGTCTCCAACAGGAACCACCAGATCTGGCTACTGGTGTGAATTAGCAGACCAATCTTCCACCGCTCCCCAAGCCTTTTGGCCCCAGGCCACTGCATTGGTCTGTGGACCAGCTGAGCACCTCTGCCCTTGCAAGCCTAAATGATAAGAGGAACTCACTGCATGATCTTGTCAGGGTTTTGCATGTCTTAGAAAATAGTTACCACTAGAAAGGCCAGGAATAAGGGCCATTGGTGCTTTTAAAATGCATTTAATTTGGTATTGCAAATGATACAGAGGGCTGGCTTGCTGGTGGGTTTGGGTAAGGGAAAAGCCCAGAGCACACAGGACTTTGAAGTAGTTTGTCCCTAACCAATGGCTAGGAAAAGAGCTTGGCCCGTAGAGCTCTCAGTGCAGCATGTGTCTCCATCCTGGTACAAGAAATGGGAGCTGTAGAGCTGCAGGGGGGCAGTAGCATCATCTGTTTTCCAAAATGTGTATAGGGAAAATGAAGAGCTTGCAGGTGAAGGAGTGCCCCACTTTACCCTTCTTCTGCCTGGTCTGCCCAAGTGCATGGAGCTCTTGGGTCTGTGCTGAGGCTTGGGCTCTCTGGAGATTTCTGGGCTTCAGACTGAGCATCCTAACACTGGGCATTTAGGGACAAACCCTGGAGGTGATGAAGTGAGTCTGGGTTTGGTGAAACCAAGCAACATAGAAAAGCCCTTAGCTTCTCTTTTGAACTAGAAAAGGGTAGATTTAAGTTGGATATGAGGAAAAAGTTCATCACCATAAGGGTGGTAGATCAGTGGCACAGGTTGCCCAGAGAGGTGGTGCAGGCCCCATCCCTGGAGATATTCAAGGTCAGGCTTGATGGGGCTGTGAGCAACCTGATGTGGTGCCAATGTCCCTGCTGACTGCAGGGGTTGGACTGGATGAGCTGTAAAGGTCCCTTCAACCCAATACATTCTGTGATTCTGTGATTCTCCCTGCAGAGGTGGAGTAGCACCTTACCCCTCTGCATCCCCCGATGTCCCCACAGGTTGCTTTAGGTCCCAGATGGCAGAGCTGGGATTTAACCATCATTTCTTGGGTCCCAAACCAGGGTCTTCATCTCATCCTCAGGAGATGTGGGCCTTGCTCTCTGACATGTGTGTGTGTCTGTGCCTCCCTCACTCTCCTGTCTCTGCCTCGTAATGTTTCAACCTCACAGAGGTGTCCTGTAGTTTAATTAACTCCAGGCAAAGCCTTTTGAGATCCTCAGATGAGGGATGCTGTAGAAGCGCAAAGTATTAATTTAACATTATTAAAATAATTGGTTAGTGGATGGTGAACGGAGGGTTAGCGTTAGTGGTATTTATTCTTCATGGGAGATGAGGAGGAAATAACATTCCTCATGGTTCAGCGGTAGGACCAGCTTCTTAGTGTTTGCACTAATAGTTTGGACAGAAGCAAGACACTTGCAATTGTTAAAGATGCAGCCGATAATGAAATAGCAGCTGTTATTAAGACGTACAGAGAAGTACCGTGTCTACACCGTAATCTTATGCAAATAAGATCAGGAGCGGAATACGCTCTTTTAGGTGTCTTCAGTGTAATGTGATGCCACTGGGTGGGAGTTACGCACCAGCTAATTATAGCATGAATAGCACTGAATTAGGTTATATGGCAGTGGAAAGTGATCTCGGCATATTGACAGACCCAGCGTGTTAGAGTTACTGATATTTTATTAAAGCGAAACAGTTATTGGCAGCGCAGGGTATTTTTTTTTCCTGCATTAGCCATAATAAATGCACCAGATGAGAGCGCAGCAGAGTTGCAGCCACCTCGCAGGGCCCGAAGTACACACAGACTCTCAACAGAGACAACAGCAATGATTAGTTGGGGTTGGGATATTTCATTATCCCTTTCACAGTCCAGCTGCCGAGTGCAGGCAGCTGCCTTCCAGGTGACCGCTTTTCTAAGGCAGGCACTCGTGTCTGGAAATACTTATTTATTAAAAGTCCCATTTCCCTTTATTTACAATTTGCTGAAGTTACTTTTCGGGCTGTGGTGTCCCCTCTGGGCAGCTGCCTTCAGCAGCTGGGTGCCTCACTACGTTTTGTTTCTGCATTTCAGCCAACACCGTTCAGGGATTTGCGAGGCTGATGCCGGAGGGCAACACTTTGCACATGCTGAAACAATTTTCTCTGCTGTTTTCTTCCCGCTCTTGAGGGAGGTCAGAACATTTTTTGGCAGTGCAGGGGAAGGCTGGAGGGAGAAGGTTACTTTTTATGACAGACCTGTACCTTTTTCTGCTTCTCTGAAAATCCACTGTGTTTTGCCTCTGAAGAACCTCAGTCGCAGGTGCAGGGCAGACACCATTGGAGCATGGTATGTAAACCCAAAGGATGCTCCAGCTCAGGATAGATAAGTGGTCAAGGAAGAGGAGATGGGGAAAACCCAAAAAAGGCTCTAGGGAAGAGCCCCCATCACTCCTTTCTGCATGGACAAATCTGCAAACAGGCAGCTGCATCCCTTTAGACTTGATTTATGGAGCAGTTGATATCAGTTACATGGGATGAATTATGCTACGAGCTCAAGCAAGGGGTCTGTGATGCTGACTCATAAGCCTGAACCATGCCAGTGACCCAGAGCACAGCTTGGTTTGGTTCAGCAAGGCAGAGCTCCCCCATAATCAGACCCCAGCACCAGGCACAGTTGGATGTTTGGGTTCCCCCCCCAGACACTTCTTTTTTTAAAATTGAGAAGTTGCATTGAAACAGTCAGACAGTCAAAGTCAGAAGTTAGGAAGTGGTAGAATTGAGATCACTCATGGAAAAAAGGAATAATAGTGTGTGATCTTGTAATTAAAGTCTGGCTTGCAGTGTGTCAGTGCAGGGAGCAGATTTGGGAGTGCAGACGCTACTTTCAGTCTGGTGGTTCCTAATTCCTGAGAGCCTGACGCTGCAGCCTTAACATTATATTAACACCAGGCTTGGTTTGGTTTGGTTTTCATCATTTCGTAATTTGGATGCCAACGCACCTTACAACAGATGTCAAGGCTGCAAGACACATCTGTCTAATGTAGAGCAAGCTTTGGGTGTGAAGAGTTACATGTCTTAAATCTGTATGACCACTAAAACAGCAAGATAAGAGGTTGATTAATATATTTCATCAGTGGTGGGGCTGGGAACACAAACCACATTCCTAGTTGCTTAACCTATGCGGATGTGTTGTCCTCGTGTGCAAATGCACTGGTTGTGTTTGCAACCCACAGTGCTATTGCACTTGAGCTAAGCCTGGGTATCTGCCCGTTTAATTTGAGAAAATCCAGACATTTCTGTCGTGCTGCAGCTGGAAGGAATAAATGGGTGGTAGCAGGACGTCTTGAGGAATTTGGGCACTTGTGTTTTAACACTGAGCCCAAAAGGGTTTCCTTCCAAGCTGTTCTCAGGAGAGGAGTTCCCATGCCCTGCAGAGCTTTGATGGGATTGCGGTGTCCATTTGTTTTATAGAAGTGCTTACGAAAACCTCAGGTCAGCGTTTTGCCGTGGCTTTCGTACCGCAATAGGGGCCGTGCAGTTTTGAGAGTAGTTAATCAGCTATCCATCCAATCCTCTGGAGATCGCACGTTTAAAATTCCTGATCCAGCATGCGGCAGCGCTAACGGAGACTTAATGGGATGAAGGCTCCTAGGGACCAGAGAGAGGGACCTGCAATGCTGCTTTTGCTCTCTCGTATCTGCAAATCAAACCAAGAGCGTGCTGAGAATGGCAGAGATCTCCCTTTATGATTCCTGCCACTGGAAATACACGACTTTCCTCTACTAGGAAGATGGGGCAATTTGAATTTGAAATTGGGGTGCTCATTTTATCTAGTATCAGCCACTAGAAAGAAGCCAAGCCCTAAAGTTTTAGGCCAGACCCCAAGCTTTGTAATATTCAGGCTTTAGCCATACTTTGGGCTGCTTTTGCACGTGTTGCCTTAGATCCCTGTCAGCAAATCCCCAAATTGTGCACATAGGCACAATCTCTGCTCCAGGGAGCAAGGACATTGAGGAGTGATCTTGGAGCTAACCCTCCAGCAGCCCCTTGTGTGGTTTCACAACTGAGACTCTGAAGTCTGGGAGTGGGTGAATAATTTAACATCCGCACTTAGTCTTTATAGCTGATTTTAATGGGGGGTAATAGCACTGCTAATAACAAAATCCATTGAAGACACCCTGTGCAAGTCCATAACATTAGCTTAATGGCAAAAGGTAATTGGCATGCAGTTGGAGCTGTCCTTTTGTATTAACCCTGTGGATTGCTAGGCAGATATCTTCCTTGAAGCAATGGCCTTGGCAGCACATGTGGAATAAAATACAGATGTGTTTTATGCTAAGCAAATGCAAATCTGGATTGAAATGAGGCTCGCTGATACCAATTCACATTGCTGGCTTGTGTTCACACCAGAGAGACAGTACCACTGATTTACAGGGCCAAAACCCATGGACTATCCACAGCTACTCTAAACAGACACCCCTGTGTGAGTTGGCCCACTGCCTTTTGACAGGACAGTATTCAGGGTTGTGGGTTTGTCCAGGGGAAAGTTATGCTGTACCTGCTATGTGAGTAGGGACAGAGAGCATCTCTAGAGCTGTGCATGCTACCCAAGATATGGAGCATTCACTCAACACCTTTCTTCCTTTCATGATCCTTGCAGCTCTCCAACCTGCAGGGTTGGATCAGAGTGCTCCAGGGCATGAGCGTGGTTTTTCACCTAGTGCGGTCCCAAAGGGTACAATGTTGGCTTTCCATCCAAAATGATTGCTCCTTCCATGTCCCAGGGTTGTCCTCACTTTCCCAGCCTGGCTTTGTGTTAACTCTGTCCCTCTCTGTTCCCATTTGCTCAGGTGCACGAGGAAGGAGCGATGCGAGCGCTCTAGCGAGCCTCGGAGATTCGCCTCGGAGATGAAGCAGTGCGTCCGGCTTACTGTGCATCCCAACAACATCTCCGTGTCCCAGTACAACGTATTGGTGAGGAACATTAATCCTTGCCCCTCTCAGGTTTAATCTGCCCATGCAGTCTGACAGGCCCAGGTATGTGCAACCTGGATTCAGCATGAGTGGGAAGGAACGGCAGCTTAATGCAAGAGGTTCTCCAGAGTACATTAGCTTCACCAGCAGCTTTCCTGGCTCAGAGGAGGATTCACTATGAAAGGACACTTTGACCTTGGTCTAGAAGTGTGGAGAGTGGATTCCCTGCTTGCTGTGAGGAGCTGAAGGCAGGTCTGGAGAGACTTTGGGTTGTGTGTACACAGTGTAGTTGTTTATTTCTTTGGGACAGGATTTGGTTTTAGACAAGGGAGATTTTAATGAAGTAATGAAATTACCTTCTAGGATACAGACAAGTCAGGGATACCATGTGTTATTTCAATAAGCTCCAATTTTCCATCATCTTGCATAGAAGTGTGTCTTTCTTAAGCCACCAAGAACTCCACCTCGCTCCAGCTCCAGCACTAAGTATGCAGAGCAGAGAGGCAGGATGCTATGCAGAGGAACCTAAGGCTGCTGAGGTTCACGCTATCTCTTGTGAACTTCCTCAGCACAAAGTTTAGCCTTTGTGGCCTTGTGCTACTCAAGTCAGCAGCCAACGAAGCTACACAGTGAATGCTGGCAGAGCAGTAGTTGATACTGATCACTTTCTGGGCTTGAGGCAAGAAATCTCTGTTGAAGTTCTAACCAGCTTGTGTTTTCTCTCCTGCATTATGATAGCAGTACCTTATGTGGTGAAATACCAACACCCTCTGAGAAGTAGGCAGAGACTTGTTTGATTCAGACTGCTAGGGCTCTGTCTTTTTGGTCATACTAGTTTGTGATGAAAATTAGTTGATAACCCAGGCCCCAAAAGCTTCATCTCTTCATCAGCTGGTCACTAATTCCACACCCTGAAAGGTACAAATGGTGCTGCTCAGGGTGCAGCTGCCAGACATCTTCCAGGTGACAAGTTTTAGAGTGCTAGGGATCCTTCAGTGATAATGAAATCGGCCTTTCAAAGCCACATGTCCAATCATTGCTGCTTTGTTTCAACCTCTTAACTTTGCTGTGACTTTAGTTTCCTAGGCTTCAAACAAAACTGATCTGAGACATCTTAAGTCCTTTGTTCCTCTGGGAGTTCAAGGTTTCCTTTTCTTATTCTCTCAGTAGTCATTGAATTCTTTCATGTTGGAATAAATCCTGGGGGACTAGCTGGCTCAGGGAGATTGGAAATGATAATAGAATAAAAGACCTTTACCTCTAGGTTGCTCCCAGGGCAAATCAACCCAGAGCTTCTGGGATCAGAAGTGGCCATCATCTGACTATTGCCCAATAATCTGTATGAACATTTCCATGGGAGTCTCAGCCCAGTTCCAGATAGACTGGTGACAGTCACACAGTCACCACAGATAGCCTCTTGGCAAACCAAGAGGGCAGCACCAATGAGTGAGTGGCTCCTTACTGAGTCTCACTTGGGTTCTAGCAAAGGATCAGTGATCCTGAGCTCTTACCCACAGAGGCTGAGAAGGTATCTGTGTGGCCAGCCAATCTTTCAAATTTGGGGCACTATCAGGGACTTGGAAAATTGTATCTGAGTCCATTTCAGTCCAGGGCTGCTGCTCTGGGATCTCTGAGAACATTTACTTGCTGTGGGAAGGTTCAATTCTTTCCTCATTGCAGCAGCTCCAGAGCAGGCGTGTGGGATATAGGACTTCTTGTCTGTTCAGATTGGGCACTGGATCGTGACCTTTGTGGCCAAACACTACTGGTCTATCTATTAGTGTCAACTTCTGCATGGCACACCTTCATGCTGCATCATCCATGCTCAGAGAGAGATTTGTTAAGCAGAATAGTTTCCCCATCTCTATTGCTAGAATTATATTACTGAGTAAGGAAAATGGTCATCCAAGTAACCAAGGCTTTTGCCTACTTCTCATCCAAGACCAAAAAAAATCACCTTTCCCATTGCCATTCCCATTGCCCAAAAGAGAACATACTCTCACAAAGGTTTTATGTCAGCCAGGGCTAAGGCCTGTCTGCTCAGCCTTTCTCCCTGGTGGTGCCTAGTGTAAAGAAATAGCTCCAAGTCTTCTCTAAGTGAGGAAAACACAGTGTGGGAGAAGTAAGCATTATGTTGTGTTATCATCCTCTTCTGCTTTGTCACCTGGACTGACCTCCTCTCTTCTTTGTGCTGGTGGAAACAACACTTCAGCATGCATTTGTGTCTCTTTTCAGAGGCTGTCACCCCAGATGGGGCCTCAGCCGGCTCATGGAGGAGGCAAGTGTGGAGAGCAGCTAAATTTGCACCTATGTCAAGTGGTTTTGTCTAATGTTTAGTCACAAAAACACTAGATTTATACTAACTGTTAGGCCATCAGCAGATGCTGTAAGTACCCTGGGATGCCTCTCTGCGTTTAGGCATGATCTGGTGGGTTGGGCAGGAGCTTAATGGTGGAGAGTCATGGTACGGGACCTTAGCTGGTCTGGGAAGTTAGTGGCATGAGGGTCCTTCTCCAGAGAACGAACATGGTGGAAACCAGCCATGAGATTCCTTTTTTTGTGACCATGAGCAATGCCAGTGGGTGTTGCGAACTCTAAAAAAATGGGCAATTCCTCCTTCACAGCTTTTCTTATGTATGGAGCCCCAGTATAGCATGTCCCCAGGGCCAACTGCTTCTTTGGTGGGATGGGCAGGAGAGGCTTTCTGTGCCTCTAGAGACAGAGGTTTTTTTGTGGTGGACTGAAGGCTGTAACTAGACTCTCCTTACACAGGAACTTGGTGACAGAGCGCTCCCCCATCTGCTGATGCTAGGAGAGCAGGCCGTAGAGAGTTAGACTGGAGCGCTACAGTTTCTCTGTAGTCTGCAGAGTGCCTCTTGTGAGTAGTAGTCACCTTCCTCAGAAACCGCGTGCCTTGGGGCCACCAAAGTCCTGGTCTTCACGGCTGGCTCCAAAGACTCCCTGCCTAACCTTACACTTGCATGAGAGATAGTGAGCACTCCCTCCCCTCCACTGACCCAGCCGGCACTGGGATGCAGTGCAGTTGTCCCCGCATAGCCACGTACCACTTGTGTCAGCATCAGCATCTCATCCCCTTCCCCCTCCGCACACACATCCCTCTCCTGAATCGCTGCTTTCTGTTGAAGGAGGATGCTCTCTTTAGCAAGAGGCTCTTTGTCCAACCTCTCCAGTGTAATTCTCTCCTGCTGACCCAGCTCTGTTGTTTGGCTTAGTATTGTTTCTTTTCTTTTTTTTTCCTATCTCTTCTTCCTCCCCTCTATCTTTGCTTGCAGCTGGTCTTGGAGACCTACAACGTCCCTGAGCTGTCAGCAGGAGTCAATTGCACCTTCGAGGACCTTTCGGAGATGGATGGCTTGGTGGTGGGCAGTCAAATCCAGTGCATCTCACCAGCTGCCAAAGAGGTGCCCCAGATCATCACAGAGAATGGTAGGTATCCCACAGCTCCTCCGCTTGCACCACTTCTCCCTCCTTTCCTCACCCCACACCCCTGTGTGTCTCCTTCAGCTCCATCCCAGAGCAGAGTTTGGCTCATGGAAGCCTGAAGGTATGCAAAGCACATGGAGTAGGTGGGATGCTGTGCTGGTGAAGCTGGTGGAGCTGCACAGCAGCAGTACATCGTAGCATGAGCTGTCTGAGTGTGTGTGTGTGTTTATGTGTGCACACGTGTACAAGCATTGAGCTGCTGTACCAGTACCTACATTAAGGTGCTTGTATGTGTGATCCTATGTGTTTTCAGACTGCCACCGAGTGGCAGTTGCATATATCTAGCAAAGGCAAGAGAAAATGTGGGATATTCGCTCACCTTTTGCTCAGGCTGGTGTTATACAACCCAGGGAATGAGGCTGGATGTGATCTCAACACATCCCCTCCCATGCAGCAGCCAGAAAGTCCTGCAGACCTGCACGAACCTGTGTGTAGTTTCATCCCACTCCTCACAGATTTAGATATGTGTGCTCTGTTCCTTGTCTCTGTCCCTGGCCTTTACTGCTTTCAGCTGTTCTGGGTTTGTTACTGGCTCTTTCTCTCAAAGTGGTCCAGCACAGAAAAATATCTCATCTCCATGGATAGTCCCCCCACCCACTACTTCCTGTCTGGCTTTGTTCCCCTTTTCCAACAACTTTCCTAGGTACTTTAAAGAGCACCTGCAGCTCTTTGCAGGGACTTAATATAAAAACGTTGACCCTGCTGATCACCTCAAAAGGCACGGAGAGGATGCTTACATTTTTGTCCTTGGCTTCTTGTGAAATTTTACTGTAAAGTTTGTCTCCTCAGGCACAGAAAATGAAGTGACACAAATCATCCCCATCATCTCCTTCCTGCTCTCCCCAAGCTGCGTACAGCTGTATATTCTCTCCACTGTGGTTCCAAAATAAGCCCCCAAAAGGCTGTTACCATTTTCAGGCCTCAGTGAGTTATCAGTCACGTTTGCCTACCAAGGTAGGCGCCAGAAATTAAATCCTTGGTATGGACATCTGTCTCAGGCCAGACTGTAAGCAACCAGCAAACAAAAATAGCAGTGGAAGCTGGAGGCAGGACAAGAGAGAGATTTAGGTGAAGCACGGTTTCCAGAGAAGATGGGCACCTGCACCTTGTGTCAACTTCAGCAGCTGGTGCTCCGCACCTCTGCAAAGACCAAGTCCTCCACTCCAAGCTGGATTCAAACCAAGGAATGTGTGGTTCTGCAGCATGTCTGATCCCTGGAGCCATCCAATCCTCACATCCTGTTTTAAAATACATGCAAGACGCTGGCAAAGTTGTTAAATACGAAGCGGTTAACAGAGCTGTCAAAGCCGGCGGCAGCAGATGGGCAGCAGAGTCGAGCACTGGCAGCAAAATGTGCTTAGTGAAGTGTGTGGGGTGTGCGTGCATCTGTGTGCGTGTGCATGTGTGTGCCTGTAAGTGGGTGAGCGTGCACGCAGGCACATGCTGCAATGAATTGTCAAGTTTGCTTTGGCTTGATTGATTAATGGATCTTTCAGGTGAGGAGGAAAATAATCGAGGTGAAAGGGCCAGCCAGGTTGAAGTCTGGAACTAAACATGGATCCCTTCCCTACTAAATTGCTGCAATTACTGCACCCACTCATTACCCACAGCTGATGGGCTCTGAATAGGGCTTTTGGCACCATGGGCAGAGGTAACAGTTGACTGCCTGGCATGAGAGCAGTGGGAAAGGGAATGAGGAGAGGGTGTTTAGGAGTTGGGGTGTAAGCTTTGCTGTAGTTGGGTCTACTATGGAAATGGATTGGTCCTTCTGGAAGTGCAATGGTTTATGGATATCAATCTTTACTTCCTTAGGAAAGCAGGTATTTTTATCCTTTAGGCAGTGTATGTGGAGGCCAGCAATGTTTGGGGGCAGCAGTCACATCTTCCACATTCTCCTTCCTTCTGGGGACATCAAGTGAATGAGCAGCAGGGAAGAACTTTAAGGACAATACTAATGAGGAGGGGGTGTGTAGGAGTTGGGGTGTAAGCTTTGCTGGGTCTACTATGGAAATGGATTGGTCCTTCTGGAAGTGCAATGGTTTATGGATATCAATCTTTACTTCCTTAGGAAAGCAGGTATTTTTATCCTTTAGGCAGTGTATGTGGAGGCCAGCAATGTTTGGGGGCAGCAGTCACATCTTCCACATTCTCCTTCCTTCTGGGGACATCAAGTGAATGAGCAGCAGGGAAGAACTTTAAGGACAATACTTAGTTTTAATGGCCTCCTAATACCAGACACACGTGTCCTCTCTTTGAGCTTAGCTTTCCTACCTGATGACTTCAGTCACTGTATTTTTTAGATTAATGAGGTATGGTCTAGACCTGTCGTCATCTTTAGCCCAGACTCTACTCCCAGGTATGATAATTTCCAGTGGTGAAGACATACTCCATTACAGCAGTACCACAAGAGGGGGGAGATGTACCTGTTGGAGAGCCAGTCTCTAAAAGGACTTTATTATACTTACTACAGCTATTGAGAACAGACTGGCTAAGGTACTTTAAGACAGCTCCAGGTTCGGACTGGTGGCATGGCCAACAGGACTTAACTAAGCTAACAAAGCAGTCACACACTAATGTGTCTATTTTCTCCCCAGGAGACCATCACATTGTTCAGCTTCAGCTTAAGTCCAAGGAAACGGGTATGACCTTTGCCAGCACCAGCTTCGTCTTCTACAACTGCAGTGTCCACAACTCGTACGTTCATTTCCTCTGATACCTGTGTTCCATTCCACCCCTACACCCACTCCATAACCCGCTGCTGTCTGGGGCATAGGTCCCTCAGGAAGCTGTTTAGATGTAGAGGTGACCGGGATCAGGGTGTGACCAGTGGCAGAGGGTCACTTGGATGATGGGCAGCATGGTGGGGTCTCCTGGGAAGACCAAAAGTAATATAGTGACCATTTGTTCTGCAGATGAGTGTCTTTTACAGGAAGGCATTGATTTGCAGAGTGGTAAATCCTTATGTGTCCCTCAGGCACAGGAGCATCACATCAGTGGGAATTTGCCAACCGCTTTTCCCTTCACAATTCAGCTCTATTTTCATGGTTAGAATCCCATCCTTTGCAATGTTACAACACTTGTACAAAAGTCATCCTTATTACTATAAAAGGATGTAAGATTTATTGTCTGAGGATAATGGAGAACCTGGCTCCGAGTCAATAATAATATAATTTTTGAATAGTTTTATTTCATTTTCAATTAGATATTTGGGGGTGAAAGTGGGAGGTTGCCTCAGTCATGCCTTGTTTAAACTTGTGAAAGGAGTCATAATCGAGTCATGACCTCAGCAAATGACTCCCTCATCTTCCCTTTAAGCAGCTTTTTGTAGATGGCAGGATCCTGCCTACCCATACACACCTCCAACCCTCGTCCATGCTGTCAGTCCCACCAGTAGTAGCCTGCCCCAGGTGGTTAGCATGGCCTTGGGCCCTTAGATCTGGAAAGACAGGAGTTGTTGGTACTGTGAGTCCCTCAAGACCGTATTTTCCATCCTTTTCTGCATTGCTCTTTATTCTTCTGGGCTTTATCTGGCATCCAGGGCCGCTCAGGAGCTGCCCCACCTGAGCAGGACTGCAGATTTCCTGCAGAAAGATGCTCCTCCAGGAGGTTGATCCACCCCTGAGCAAGGCTGAATGGCTCTGTCCCCACCACTGAGCCATCAGAAGTGCCAAAAGCAGATAATTACTGCAGCTCAGCAATTCACAAGGAAAGGCAAATCCTATTTCCGTGTTCCTGCTGCTTTGACAAACAGTGTCAGAAAGCAAGTGTTGGGGGGAGAGAAGGAGAGATGGTGGTGTTAAATATTTATGGCATGTTTTGGTTTCTTACTTGACAAACTATAATACACTATCCATTTTTAATTTGATGTATCAGAGCAAGCACTTGTTACCAATTTGAAGAACAGCTCGCTGTACCAGAGCTGAAAGTGGATTGGAATTGAGCGAGATTTCACAGAGACAGGGGAGAGGGTGTGCGTCTGCCTGTTGGGCTCAGCCAAGCTCTACTGGAGGCAATTTTTTTTCACTCCTGCCCATTAAAAACCCAGTGGTACATTAGGGCCAGGAAAATTTCCTCCTCCAAGTCCCCTCCAGGTACTTCAGAGCCTGCACGAAGATCTCCAGCAGTGTGAGCGACCAGGAGCCACTACCATTCGCTGCTTGTTCTGTGCAGAGAGATTGTTATGGCTCAGTTTGGTTGCTGCTGAGCAGACATCGTATTAAATTGAAACAAAATGAAAGAAGTGTAATGCAGGTATAAGTCAGTGCTGTAACACAGCCAGGAAAGGTGTTTGCAGCCCTTACTCTATGTGGTCTCCTGTGGAACACAGGAGAGCAAAACCTTTTAAGATGGAGGGGATGGCTGTTTTCCTACACCCTAAGTAGGTGGCTTCCTAAAAATGCCCTCTGCTTCCCAGGCAGCTGCTGCAATAACCTTTCCTTCTTTGCTGAAACAAAGAAAAGAGGAATAGAGTTAAGGGTCTGCAGGAGTCACATCATCCTAGGCAGATCTCACACTAATAAACATGTGGGACACAGGAGGAGAAAATTCCCTGCCTCTTCCTTAGCTTTCTGCCCTTGGTGCAGCTCAGTTTGTGTTTGGACTCTGTCGTGTGTGAGTGGGAGGATGAGGCAGCTGAGACTGCTGGGACACAGGGGCTCCCCTCCACGGGTACCACTTCACCCACCAGTCCCTCCTTTGGCCACCTTCCTATGATGTGTTCGCAGCTCCCAGGACACTGGTGCAGTTCAGCATAGAGGCCTCAAGGCTGTAGCAGTTTCCACCCATGCTCTGATGTTATATTTTTTATTACACTCAGGATTTTGTTACGGGCAACAAGGGGAACACCTCTTATATGTGAAGCCCAGAACTTGTGGATAGTCTGATTAAAAGTTGTAACAGGACAATAAAAATACTACAAATACTTATTATTACTCTAGTTACAGTGATATTAATGTAATCTATTTTATCTATCTGTTTTATTATTAATGCTGTCTATTTTATTTTAGCTATTTATTTTAGCTATTTTTAACTTATATGAGACACTTGTGGTCACAGTGACAACCAGCTCAGGCCATGGCAAGTCCAGCATCATCCTAAGACCTGATGGTTTTGGGTCAGTGCAAAGCCTGTGACCTTCTGCTAGTGATGGCAAAAGCAATGTTTGCTGGGCTATATTTCTCTCTGAGAAACACTATCAGCCTCAAGGTCTGTCCTGTTTGGTTGAATTAAGACTCTTTCTCTCTATCTGCAGGTGTCTGTCATGTGTGGAGAGCCCTTACCGGTGTCACTGGTGCAAGTACCGCCACGTCTGCACTCACGACCCCAGCTCCTGCTCCTTCCAGGAGGGACGAGTCAAGCTGCCCGAGGTAGGCAGGGGCACAGGGCATCCGCCATGGATGTGGGCTGCTCAAGGCTGATGTTGTGCTTTTGGTCCAGGATTCCTTCACTACCTCCAGTGCCACCATCTCCCTCTTCTGCTCACTCTGCAGGAGATCCTCACCTTTCCCTCTGCAGATAGCTCCCAGTGAGCTGCCCACTCCCTCCCATATACTGGGAGGAGTGCATTACCTCGGAAAGCCATTTCAAGCTCCCACTACCGAGAGGATGGAGAACACTGGGCATGCGTCTCCTCCAGGAGAAAAGGAGGTTGCCTCTAAGCAGATACCCCAGGCTGCTGAGATCCAGGGAGGATTTAGGGCTGTGTCTGCAGTGTCAGTGGATTTCAGCCATGCTTTGAGCACCTCTGTGGCTTTGTGGGTTTGGTGCCTAAGGGCCAGTGCATCAAACTGCCTCCCGACAAGACTGGGAAATGCCTCATTGCCAGTCACTGAGCTGAACTGGACCTTGGGGTTTAATACAGAGCTGACTGCTGCACTGCAAAGGCTGTCTGGCTCCTGTTGTAACTAATGAACACTTGCAGACAAGTGGAGCTCAGGAGAATACAAATAGGAAGCCACTTAATTACTTCCTGGTCAGGAATGGTCTGAAAGCATCCTGGCCTGTCTGGTAAATGACCTGAGACAGCTCGCTGTGTGCCTGACCCAAGGGACCAGTACCCATTAAGAGATCTGATATCTGCTGA